>NW_028317937.1:810000-961250 GCF_062004578.1 Staurois parvus
GTTCAGGAAGCGCCACCCCCTATAGCAGCAAGTCACGCTTGGTATACGTGCCAAGGCCGAGGGCGCTGGTCCCCTACTACCTGCCTTCTGACTACAACCATAAGATCGCAGCCAAAAGGCCGAGAAGCGATTTAGTAGTGACCACTTTTTTTTTTTTTTTTAAGTCCGCAAAAGTGCAAACTAGAACGAAAAACCCGTAAGTGTTTCACAAAAAAGTGCAAGTGCAAAAACACCACACAAAAAGTGCACTTAGGGGTGTGCTTTGTCCTACCCCCGAAGGGGTTGGACCACTACCCTGATCCCCCGGGGCACGAAGCTCCTGACAGGGACAAGGTTCCCGTTTGGTCCTCCTGGCCAAAAGGCCTGGTGGACCACCTTTCCTTATGTCCAGCCGAAGCCGGACATCCAGTACTTGGTCGGGGGGCTCTCCCGAAGAGAAAACCCCCCAGGGACAGGGGAGGAAGGAACCAAAAGGCCACACATCCTCCCCCTAGACTTCAGGGCAGGCCCGAGGACCCACACCCTCCATCCTGTGAGAAAAACACACACATAAGTAAAAAGTGACAAACGTGGGGTGAGAAAAAATAAATAATTAAATAATCTATAAAAATAATAAAAAAGTGGTCGTGCCCAAATTGTGCACTGACCAGGCCCTGAGGCCTGTAGCAAAAAAATTGCCCAGAACTTGGCCAAAAGGCCCGGTCCTAGAGGCGCAGTGCAAAAAGTGTTTTAAACGCGGTGACCATGTGCTCATTCACAATGTGGGTTTCCACACCCAAGTGCTACTCAGAGCACCCCTGAGGCGACTACTCAGGGGGCACCATGTTTGCGGACTTTCTGCCTCCTCAGCCCCTGGCCAGACCAAGGTAGATCTGTCCAAATCAGGAGGTACTGGGTCTTTCCAGTTTTCCCGGAGGAATTACTCCCAGGGCCCCAGCTTAACTCGTGGCGCTCCCTGGTTTCTGTCCCTCCGGTACTAGCCTTCCGGACCCCCATCATACCAGTGAGGGTACTATACAACAGCCATCCCCGCAAAGCTAGAATGGCCGGGAGCACCCCCACTGGACACTGATAAGAACAGATACTACACTTGATCTTAGCCAAAAAACCGAGAAGCGATATTTAGTAGTGACCACTTTTTTTTTTTTTTTTAAGTCCGCAAACGTGCAAACTAGAACGAAAAACTCGTAAGTGTTTCACAAAAAAGTGCAAGTGCAAAAACACCACACAAAAAGTGCACTTAGGGGTGTGCTTTGTCCTACCCCCGAAGGGGTTGGACCACTACCCTGATCCCCCGGGGCACGAAGCTCCTGACAGGGACAAGGTTCCCGTTTGGTCCTCCTGGCCAAAAGGCCTGGTGGACCACCTTTCCTTATGTCCAGCCGAAGCCGGACATCCAGTACTTGGTCGGGGGGCTCTCCCGAAGAGAAAACCCCCCAGGGACAGGGGAGGAAGGAACCAAAAGGCCACACATCCTCCCCCTAGACTTCAGGGCAGGCCCGAGGACCCACACCCTCCATCCTGTGAGAAAAACACACACATAAGTAAAAGTGACAAACGTGGGGTGAGCAAAAATAAATAAATAAATAATTAAATAATCTATAAAAATAATAAAAAAGTGGTCGTGCCCAAATTGTGCACTGACCAGGCCCTGAGGCCTGTAGCAAAAAAATTGCCCAGGACTTGGCCAAAAGGCCCGGTCCTAGAGGCACAGTGCAAAAGGTGTTTTAAACGCAGTGACCATGTGCTCATTCACAACGTGGGGTCCCACACCCAAGTGCTACTCAGAGCACCCCTGAGGCGACTACTCAGGGGGCACCGTGTTTGCGGACTTTCTGCCTCCTCAGCCCCTGGCCAGACCAAGGTAGATCCGTCCAAATCAGGAGGTACTGGGTCTTTCCAGTTTTCCCGGAGGAATTACTCCCAGGGCCCCAGCATAACGTGTGGCGCTCCCCGGTTTCTGTCCCTCCAGTACTAGCCTTCCGGACCCCCATCATACCAGTGAGGGTACTATACAACAGCCATCCCCGCAAAGCTAGAATGGCCGAGAGCACCCCCACTGGACACTGATAAGAACAGATACTACACTTGATCTTAGCCAAAAGGCCGAGAAGCGATTTAGTAGTGACCACTTTTTTTTGATTGAAAAGATACTTTTATTACAGAAGCATCAAAAACAACATGATACGTGTAATCGGGGTACATCTCACCCTGTACTGCGACGCAGCGCACCACATAGCAATACAGTTCAAGCATACAATAAATACATTCAGAAATAAATACATTCGCTCAGCGGTATGATGCCTGACGTGATGTGCAGAGGATGAATCCCCAGACCGCCACGTCATGCATGACGCCACTTACCCCAAAAACCATAGCATCCTGATACACAGTACTAAGTCATGCATTAAACGAAAGCGAAAAAGCGAAAAAACCGAGAATCACAGTTTACAATAGGCATCGGGTGTGTGGGGGGGGGGGGGAAGGAAGGGGGAAACACAGGCCCGAAGCTTTATTGAAAGACAAAGACACGCAAGGGGGAGTAGGGGGAAGGGGGAAATCTTCAGACGTCCTCTTCCTCCTTAAAGTCCATCAAGGAATAGTCTCTGAGCAGACTGAGGATCAGTCTGCGGCAGTCCTCAATGGACATCCTCTCCCGCTGGTGGATGAGGCACTTTCTGGCGCACCATAAAGCGTCCTTAAAACAACACAGCACCCGCCAGGCGCCGTCAATGTCCTCCAGAGAAAAGGTTCCACAGAACAGTCCATTCAACACCCCAAAGTGAGTGATGGCTGTCTGTGGTACAAAGTCCTTGAGTTCAGGTTCCAGGGCCCCCAACAGGGCCTGAGCAAATGAGCACTCCCAGAAAACGTGGTAAGACGTTTCCTCGTGGATGATGCAGAAGGGGCAGTGTCTGTATCTGCTCAGGTTCCTGGCATGCATAAATGTCCTGAGAGGCAACCCCCCTTGGATTGCCATCCATGCCAGGTCTTTGTGCCTGTTGGTAAGAATGTTGGAAGAAACATTCCTCCAGACCACCTTGCAGGTGTCTGAAGGCAGGCCTGGAACCGACTCCAAAATGTCGCTGGCTCGGATGAGCTTGTAGATAGTCTTTGGCTTCCACAAGTCAGGCTTGACTCCCTGCAGCCCTTGCTCCCTGATGAACTTGAAGGTATCCAAGTAGTACCAAGGAGTGTCCCAGTTGTAGGGGATGGAACTATCCCAAGTGTCCCACCCCAGGGACCTCCAGAGAGGCAACAGGAAGAAGCGAGACATTGCGTTCCCGCCAGAGTCCATAATCCGTCTGGGCAAAGTTCTGCGGACGCAGTTGCAAGCAAAGAACACCCTCAGCTGGGTGGCGATGTCGGGCACGCCCTTACCGCCCTTGAGGGGTTCCTTGAACATGACTGCCCGCTTCACTCTGTCCATCTTGGAGCCCCAGATGAAGTGAAACACCGCCCTGGTGATGGCCTTACAGGTGTTGACCCGAGGGGGCCAGGCCTGGGCGAGGTACTGCAACACAGGGAGAATCTCGCTGCGGAGTACCAGTGTCTTCCCTTCGATGGTGAGGTCTCTGAGGCTCCAGAGTCCAAACTTTTGACGCATCTTGGCCAGTCTCTCCTCCCAAGACTTCAGGGCTGCGCCCTCGGCACCAAACCAAACTCCCAAAATCTTCATGAAGTCTGTCTTGATGCCAAAGGGCATGGATGCAGAAGAAGGCAGGAACCACTTTCCGAAGAGCATGACTTCCGACTTCCCGCAGTTGACCTTTGCCCCCGAAGCTTGGCCGAAGTCCTCGCAGGTCTGGACGAGCAGGTCGATGGAGCGCTGGTTGGCACAGAACACCGTCACGTCGTCCATGTAGAGCGAGCACTTCACTTCCCGTCTGTCTGGTCCCGGTGCGGTGATTCCCCCGATCTCTGGATTCCGTCTGATGCATTCGGCGAAGAGCTCTATACAGCAAACAAAAAGCAGAGGTGAGAGAGGACAGCCTTGTCTGACCCCGGAGAGGACCGGGAAGGGGTCAGTCTTCCAGCCGTTCACCTGCACGGAACTACAAATGCCGTTGTACATCATATCCACAACCGAACAGAACATTTCCCCAAGACCAAACCTGCGCAGGGCTCTGCACATAAACCCATGGGAGACACGGTCAAAGGCCTTTTCCTGGTCAAGACTGACCAGGGCCGCGTGCACACGGCGGTCTTTGATGTACTGGACCGTGTCCCGGACAAGCGCTAGGCTGTCCGCAATCCTGCGGCCAGGAATGCCACAAGTCTGATCCGGGTGGATTATCTGTCCGATGACAGCCTTCAACCTGTTCGCCATAACTTTGGCGAGGATCTTGTAGTCCACGTTCAAGAGAGAGATGGGACGCCAATTTCTCAAGTCACATCTCTCCCCCTTACGCTTGTACAGGATCGTGATCATCCCCTCCCTCAACGAAGGAGGCATCTTGCCCTCCACCACCATCTCCTCGTACAGCTCGAGCAGGTCCGGGCCCACGAGATCCCACAGCGCTACATAGAGCTCCGCTGGGAGACCGTCGCAGCCCGGGGTCCTGCCTCGCCTAAAGGATTTAGCGGCAGAGTGCAGTTCCTCCAACGTCAAGGGGGCGTTGGTGGCCGACAAACCTGCAGGATCAATAGCATTAGAGATACCTGACAAGAACCTGTCGGCCGCTGCCGTGTCTGTTGCTTTGGGGGAGTAGAGGTCGGAGTAGTAGTCGCTGACCACTTCCATCACGGCCTCCTTCCCCTTCTGGAGTGTTCCAGTCTTGTCGCGCAGCTCAGACAGGGGAGTGTGTCCTGAGTGGAGTTTCCTGAAAAAGAAAGAGTTACACTTCTCACCTTTCTCTAGATGCTCCACCTTGGCACGGAAGACAATGTGCCTGGATTCTTCCTCAAAGTGCTTTTTCAAGCTCTTCTTGGTGTCCTCCAGGTCTTGCCTCACGTCCCAGCCACAGAGATGAAGGTCCTGCAGGGACTGCAGCTGACGCTGCAGCCTCCTGAGTTCCCTCCTCCTGGCACACACTTGCTGGCGTCCCCTGGCCTGAAAGAAGCTGCGCAGCTTGACTTTCACGAACTCCCACCAGTCGCTTACCTTGGGAAAGAAAGACTTCTCCCCTCGCCAGGCACCGTAGGTTTCCCTGAGTTCCTCTAGCAGTTCCTCATCGTCCAGCAGGGTGCAATTCAGCTTCCAGGAGCCTGGGCCCGGGGCAAAGCCCTCTCCCAGAGCACCTTGAAAGTGAATGGCCCTGTGGTCAGAGAAAAAGCAGGGAACCATGGAGAACCCGCGGTGCCTGACTGCCCTGGAGGTGAGCACAAAGTCAATCCTGGAGCGCACAGATCCATCGGGGCGGCTCCATGAGTAGTTCACGGAACCGCGCCCCACGGATCCCACTGCGTCTCGCAGGGAAGCCTCCGCAATCATCTCCCGGAGCAGCTTCGAGGTGGCGTCGAGTTTTGCGTACATGCTGGAGCTGCGCCCATCCTCCTCTATCGGACAGTTAAAATCACCGCCGATTACTACTGTTCTCGTTGTGGCGAGTTGCGTCCGCAGGGTTTGGAAAAGTTCCAGCCGCGCGTTCTTCTCCGGGGAGGCGTACACGTTGATGAGCCTAACGGGCTCTCCCGCCCACGAACCGTCTATGACCAGAAGGCGGCCACAGACGAGCTCATGGACGGAGTCAACAGTGAAACGTCCTCCCCTGATAAGAACCGCAACCCCTGCGGACTTGCAATCGCCACCCCCAGACCAGTAGGAGGGACCGTGGGTCCACTGGGAGGACAAATGAGTGTACCTCCCCAGAGGGGGAAGTGCGCACTCCTGAAGCATGTACACATCACTCTGCTGTGTGGAGAGAAAGGTCAGCACAGTCTGCCTCCTAGACACATCCTTGATGCTCCTCACATTAATGGAAAAGATAGAGATCTCAGCCATCATGGGAAAGAGATGAAGGGGTTAGTCGGCAGGGGCTGTGCTTACCTCCCCTGGGGAGGGGGGGCGACCTCTTCGGCCTGGCCAGGGTCCTGGCTCAGTCCGATCTGGTTGAGGACCTCGTTGAGGACCTCGTCGAAGTCGGTGGAGAGATCTGGCCCCGACCGGGTCAGAGCCATCTCTTCTTCCACCTCTTCCTCTTCCTCCAGTGTGTCGAGGTCCTCCCCCACGGGGTCGGGACCTGCGGCATTCTGGAGGACGGCAGGCCGTTTGGTGGCGGAGGAGGGTTCCTCCGCCGCCGGGATAGCCTGCTCCTTCTTCCGCTTCCTGATCGCCGCCGCAGAGCTGCTGACGGGGGTGGCAGGGGGAAGGGGCGGGAAATCCTCCTGTGAGGACAGGTCAGGGGGGGGTGGAACCGGGCCGGGGAGGGGTGGGGCAGGGGGGCCAGGGGTGGGAGGGGCAGGGGCAGGAGGGGCAGGGGCGGGGGGGGGGGGGGGGGAGGGCCAGGGGCAGGGGGACCAGGGTCCGGGGGGGCTGGGGTGGGGGGAGGGGGGTTCCTCTTACCTGGGTCCTTTGGGGGTTTCTGTGTTGCTGGTTTGGCGGCAGAGCCCTTGCTCAGGGCCCCAGCATACGTCCTGCTTCTCTCTGGGCAGTCCCTGTAGACGTGCTCTGACCGTCCACAGAGGTTGCAGGTATTGGACCTCGGGCAATCCTTGGTCTCGTGACCTGCAGACCGGCAGAACCTACATGAAAGCACATGGCAATCCTTACCCTCGTGCCCCGGCTGTCCGCACCTGCGGCATGACTGGGGTTGATCCGGGTAGTGTAGGAGTCCTGCTGACGCTCCCAGGGAAAAGCACTGCTGCAGGTGTTGGAGATCTCCAGCGGGACGATCTCTCAGCAATCTGCAAAACACAGACCACTTACCTGTCCAGAAGCCGCTGGCGTCTAGTATCCGGACTGGGTCCTTCAACACGACGCAAAACCTTTGGAGGTAGGTGGCGATGTCTCTACCAGGGACGTGAGGGTTCCTCATGGACACCGTGATCCGCCTTTCGTCCCTTTGAATGGGAGAGTTCGCGGTGAACTTTCGGAAGAGGGAGTCGGGTCCAGAGGTCTTCACTGCCTCCCAGTACCTTCTGCATACCTGTAGAGAAACAAAAGTCACGAAGAAAATACCTTTCATGAAGGATTGCACCGACAGGGTCTCTGCCTTGCTAAATCCTTGTTCAAGGATCATTTTCTTCCCAAAGACTTCCGGGGTCATGTCCGGGACTCTGCCTTCCACTTCTTTCAGCCGCAGCACGACTGTCTGCTTCATCCAGGGCTCCAGTGGAGGGAGACCGTCTGCAGGGCCGGAGCGATCTGAGGTGGAGGTGGAGGCGGAGGGGGCTTCTCCCGGGATCTTGGCGGGGGCGGTGGTGGCGTTCTGTGGCTTCTTCGCAGTTTGCTTATTCTTCCCCATCTTGGCGCAGAGGAGTTCTCAGGAGGGCTTCCCAGAGATCTTGATCGGATTCCTTCTCCTTCTTCTTCCTCGGCGGCTTCACTCTCGCTTGCTTAGCCTTTGAAAAGGCTATTGAGCGTCTACTGCCCGGAGGTAGTAACGCAGAGTGAACAAGGGGGGGAAGATCACAAACTCGTTCTGCGTGGGGGCTAAGCCTCAAACCCAATAGCAGCAAGCAGGTGAAGCCGAATTTAATCGACGATCCTACAAGGCCGAGAAGAGGGTACCCCACACAGACCAAATGGCTGGGATAGATGCAAGTGGTTCTCAACGTCCTAGCTGGAAGCAGGGACACCCCTAAAGGCAAGGTCGATACTACACTTGATCTTAGCCAAAAGGCCGAGAAGCGATCGATTTAGTAGTGACCACTTTTTTTTTTTTTTTTAAGTCCGCAAACGTGCAAACTACAACGAAAAACCCGTAAGTGATCACAAAAAATGTGCAAGTGCGAACACCACACGAAAAAGTGCACTTAGGGGTGTGTTTGTCCTACCCCCGGAAGGGTTGGACCGTTCACCTGATCCCCCGGGGCACGAAGCTCCTGACAGGGACAAGGTTCCCATTTGGTCCTCCTGGCCAAAAGGCCTGGTGGACCACCGTTCCTTATGCCCAGCCGAAGCCGGACATCCAGTACTAGGCAAGGGGGTTCTCCCGAAGAGAAAACCCCCTAGGGATCAGGGGAGGAAGGAACCGTAGGGCCACACATCCTCCCCCTAGACTTCAGGTAAGGCCCGAGGACCCACACCCTCCATCCGTGAAAAACACACACATAAGTAAAGTAAAAAGTGACAAAACGTGGGAGTGCATAATAAATAAGGTAAAGATAAAGTAAAGAAAAAAAATAAAAAAGTGGTACCGTGCCGAATTGTGCACAGACCAGGCCCTGAGGCCCGTAGCAAAAATTGCCCTGGACTTAGCCAAAAGACCTGGTCCTTAGGGCGCTGTGCAAAAAGAGGTGAAAAACAGTGGCCATGTGTCATCTTCACACCGTGGGGTCCCACACCCAAGTGTTACTAGTGACACCCCTGAGAGCGTCTTCCCCAGGGGGCACTGAGTTTGCGGACTTTTTGCGTCCCCAGCCCCAGGCCAGACCAAGGTAGATCCGTCCAAATCAGGAGGTACTGGGTCTTTCCAGCTTTCCCAGAGGAATTACTCCCAAGGTCCCAGAGCGTATCGTGGCGCCCCCTGGTTTCTGTCCCTCCGGTCCAGCCTTCCGGACCCCCATCATACCAGTGAGGGTACTATACAACAACCATCCCCGCAAAGATGGAATGGTCGGGAGCACCCCGACCCCCGATTTAGTAGTGACCACTTTTTTTTTTTTTTAAGTCCGCAGACGTGCAACTATAACGAAAAAACCCGTAAGTGTTCACAAAAAAAGTGCAAGTGCAAAACACCACACGAAAAAGTGCACTTAGGGGTGTGCTGTGTCCTACCCCTAAAGGGGCTTGGACCGCTTACCCTGATCCCCCGGGGCACGAAGCTCCTGACGGGGACAAGGTTCCCAATTGGTCCTCCTGGCCAAAAGGCCTGGTGGACCACCGTTCCCTATGCCCAGCCGAAGCCGGACATCCAGTACTAGGCAAGGAGGCTCTCCCGAAGAAGAGCCTCCTAGGGATCAGGGGAGGAAGGAACCGTATGGCCACACATCCTCCCCCTAGACTTCAGGGTAGGCCCGAGGACCCACACCCTCCATCCGTGAAAAACACACACATAAGTAAAGTAAAAAGTGACAAAACGTGGGAGTGCGTAATAAATAAGGTAAAGATAAAGTAAAGAAAAAATAAAAAAGTGGTACCGTGCCGAATTGTGCACAGACCAGGCCCTGAGGCCCGTAGCAAAAATTGCCCTGGACTTAGCCAAAAGACCTGGTCCTTAGGGCGCTGTGCAAAAAGAGGTGAAAAACAGTGGCCATGTGTCATCTTCACACCGTGGGGTCCCATACCCAAGTGTTACTAGTGACACCCCTGAGAGCGTCTTCCCCAGGGGGCACTGAGTTTGCGGACTTTTTGCATCCCCAGCCCCTGGCCAGACCAAGGTAGATCCATCCAAATCAGGAGGTACTGGGTCTTTCCAGTCTTCCCAGAGGAATTACTCCCGGGGCCCCAGCTTAACTCGTGGCGCTCCCCGGTTTCTGTCCCTCCGGTACTAGCCTTCCGGACCCCCATCATTCCAGTGAGGGTACTATACAACAACCATCCCCGCAAAGCTAGAATGGTCGGGAGCACCCCCACTGGACACTGATAAGAACAGATACTACACTTGATCTTAGCCAAAAGGCCGAGAAGCGATTTATTTATTTATTTAGTAGTGACCACTGCTATAGACAATGGGTGTAATTAGATAACAGACACAGTCCAACCACCCTCAAGCTGTCAGCAGGGTCCTAGAAGTGAATAGATCTTTTAGGTGGAGGAGAGAAGGAAGTGGCCTGCAAGACACCTCTGGTACTAGCTCTTCAGGAAGAAGACAAGGAGGATTGGAAAAACTTGTCTAACCTGTCCGATTGCTAATTTTCAAGAGACTGCCCTCTGTAAGGGATTTATTTACCAAAGCTGGAGAGTGCAAAATCAGGCTCACTTCTGCATAGAAACCAATCAGCTTCCAGGTTTTATTGCCAAAGCATAATTGAACAAGCTGAGGTTAGAAGCTGATTGGCTGTCATGCACAGCTGCACCAGATTCTGAATGAACCAGTTTTAGTAAATCTGCCCCTAAGTATCTTGCAGACATTTTATTTATTACAGGTACTTATATAACACCATCAATTAGCGCTTTACATACATTATACATTCACATCAGTCCCTGGCCTATCCTCAAGGACCTTATAATCTAAAGTCCCTAACTCACATTTGTACATACACATACGAGGGCCAATTTAGACAAGATCCAATTAACCTACAAAATGTCTTTGGAGTATGAGAGGAAATCAGAGTGCCCAGAGGAAACCTTCACAAGCACAGGGACAATATGCAAACACCATGCAGGTAGTGCCCTAGTTGGGATTCAAACCGATGACCCTAGTGCTGCTAGGCATAAATGAGATTGTTGTTCAGTATTGCAAAAATTATCACATCAGACTATTTTCATCTCATATTATCTTAATGCTTAACTATCCTAGATTGTAAGCTCCAAGGAGCAGGGCCCTCCTATCCCTCTTGTATTGAACTGTACTGTTGCTGTATTGTCTCCCTTTATATTGTAAAGTGCTGAGCAAACTGTTGGCGCTATATAAATCCTGTATAATAATAATAATAATAATAATCTATTAAAGTAAACCTTAACCAGTTGCCGCCTGGCCTATCGTCAAATGACGGCCGGGCGAACACTGCATCCCTCCGGAAGGGCATCATATGATGTCCTTCCTGAACTTTAAAAAACTCACCATGCCTCTTATGAAATACGTCGGACTGTCTACTTTGCAAAAAGGGGTCATTTGGGGGATATCTGTACTGCACTGACATTCTTGGACCTCAAGAAATTAGATTGGCTGTCAGTACTTCAGGATTGATCAATTTTCAGATATATCCCATAGTTTGTGAACACTATAACGTTCCTACAGACTAAATAATACATCCTAATTTGGGTTATTTTCACCAAAGAAATGTAGCAGAAAATATCTTGGCCTAAATTTATGAAGAACAATTATTTATTTGCAAACTTTTATAACAGAAACAAAGAAAAACGTGTTTTAGTTTTTCAAAATGTTCGGTCTTTTTTTGTTAATTTAGCAAAAGATAAAAACACCAGCGGTGACTAAATACCACCAAAAGAAAGCTCTAGTTGTGTGAACAAAATGATAACATTTTAGTTTGGGTACAATGTTGTATGACCGCGCAATTGTCATTCAACATGTGAGAGCGCTGAAACCTCAAAATTGGCCTGGGCAAGAAGGGGGTAAATGTGCCTGGTATTGAGGTGGTTAAACATGTAATTTTAAAATCTTGAGTAAATATGCAGTTTTTATTAATAATACCTGGTAATCTTGGCATGAAGGTCCTTGTTCAGGCATTTTCTTTTATGGGGTGGCAACTGTCTCCCAATTTTTCTCCTTCATTGTCACTCTGCTACATAAGACTACGAGTGGTTGTGCTTATGCTCATTACACAAGTATGGTCTGCCCACAACTGGTCCAAATGTTCAGTTAATGCTGGCGTGGGTACTTGTAGACAGGACGTGACTAAAAGAGGATTGAGGAAAGCAGCAGCACTGAGATGCAAAAAAAGGAGGAACAAAAAGTATATACAGTATTTTATTAAAAAATAAATAAATAAACATGGCAGTTGTTGTTCAGTTAGGCTAAATATCTTCTTTAAAGTAATTCTGTTTTATTTACTGATAAAGAAACATTTAAAGCTCAATTCTGGGCTGGCCCAAAACATAAATGACCCCCCCCTTCCCCGTATATGCAGGATATAGTACTTGTTTGTGTAGGGGGGATATGATACAAAATATGTTTACCTTATTTCACGGTCCTTTTGGAGCCAGCAATTCAGTCTTTTTTCTCTTTCTGCCCCAAAATATGGGCAGGCCCGCAGCATAATCACATACAGTGCAGGACTAGTGGTGGGAACTTATCCTGCATTGTACAAGAAGAGCCACGACATGAGCAGAAAACAGTAGAGGCTTCAAGAGACTGGTTGTTAATACCGGAAACCAGTGACTGGAGGCCTGCAGGACCATGGCGTAATGTAAATAATACTCTCTATTAGAGCCCTCCAGAATAAAGAATTATATCCTGCACATGCAGGGGTGGTGACAGTCATTTTTTTAGGTTGTAGGTCAGCCCCCTGTGACCCGTTATGCTTACCTAAGCCCCATCTCATAGTTACATAATTAGTCTGGCTGAAAAAAAGACAAAAAAGTCCATCCAGTTCAACCATAAAAAAAAAAAAAAAATTTGAATCCTACACCCACAGTGTAGGATCCTACACTGTATAATCCTACACCCACAGGCAAAAAAAATCCCAGCAAAGCATGATGCAATTTGCTCCCTTCCTGTTCCCCCAAGAGGCAATCAGATATTCCCTGGATCAACTTTACCTACAAATGTTAGTAACCAATTATATTCTGTGTATCCAAGAAAGAATCCAGGACTTTTTTAAAGCAATCCACTGCGCTGGTCAGAATTAACTCTTGAGAGAGTCTATTCCACATTTTCACAGCTCTCACTGTGAAGAAACCTTTCCGTGTTTGGAGATTACATTTCTTTTCCTCCAGACATAAAGAGTGCCCCCTTGTCCTCTGCCTCTGTGATGACCTCAGGGTGAATAACTCTACACCGAGTTCACTATAAGAACCAATGATGTATTTCTACATGTTGATCAAATCCCCCCAGGGGCAGACTGACCATTCGTGCACTGCCCAAGGGCCCGGGGTCAGTAGGTGGCCCCATGAAATGCCCCTGGTACCTTTTATAGGCTTTTTTGGGTGTGCTTTGGGTGCGGGCAAGGACACAGGAGTCCCATGATCCCCTATTGCCCAGGGTCCCCGTGAGTTGTCAGTCCGCTCCTGTTCCCCCTTAATCTCCTCATCACAAGAGAGAATAAATTCAGATCCTCTAATCTTTCCTCATAGCTGAGCTCCTCCATGCCTCTTATCAGTTTGGTTGACCTTCTCTGTATCTCGATCCAGCTATGAACATAAGAACAGCTCTCTCCCTCCTTATTGGCTCAGAGACAGCAGCAGGAGCCATTGGGTCCCATGACCTCTGTTCTTAGCTGTATAAGGGGCTTAGAGAGGTGGGGGTGGAGACTGCAGGGTGGTATGTCATCAAGAGGAGGAGAAACAGCAATATATGGATTTTCTCAGTGAAGATCTGTACAGGTGGGATTGTCATAACAAGTCTGACTATTAGAGGACATGAAGGCTGTGCTCCCAGCACTGCCAGAAATTTGACCACATTGATTGATGTACTTCTATGCCCTGGTGTGGTCAATTTCACACAAAGGAAGCAATAAAAGAGAACAGGATTATTTTTAATACAAGTACATGGTACAACAGACACATATAAGGAACGTTTAAAGTGGAACTTCACTCTCTCATTCAGTGTTGACTATTTTTTAATCCTTATGCTGCTAATATTAGGTAATTATTATTATTATTATTATTATTATTATTATACAGTATTTATAAAGCGCCAATAGTTCGCTCAGCGCTGTACATTACAAAGGGGACAGAACATGTGACAGAACAATACCAATACAATGCAAAACATGAGGGGATCGAGGGCCCTGCTCTTTCAAGCTTACAATCTAGGAGGGAGGGGATGGTGGCACAGGAGGAGATAGCTGTGGGGGATGGAGTGGTAGGAAGAGTGGAGGAGGTCGGCAAGTTAGCAGGGGGCGGGGTAGGCTTCCCTGAAGAGATGGGTTTTCAGGGTGCGCCTAAAGGAGAGGAGAGTAGGTGATAATCTGATGGGTTGGGGCAGGGAGTTCCAGAGGATGGGTGACACCCTGGAGAAGTCCTGGAGGCGGGCATGGGAGGAGGAGACCAGGGAACTAGAGAGAAGGAGGTCTTGTGAGGAGCGGAGTGTGCGTGCTGGGCGGTACTTGGATATTAGGTCAGTGATGTAGTTCGGGGCAGTATGGTGGACAGCTTTGTATGTCAGCGTTAGGATTTTGAATTTGATCCGTTGCGCAATCGGAAGCCAGTGGAGGGATTGGCAGAGGGGGGTGGCGGAAACGGAGCGGTTGGAAAGGTGAATGAGTCTGGCAGCCGTATTCAGGATGGACTGAAGCGGGGATAGCCAGCGGCGAGGCAGGCCAGTGAGGAGGGAGTTGCAGTAGTCGAGTCGCGATATGATGAGGGAGTGGATGAGCTGTTTAGTGGTTTCTGGAGTTAGGAACGTGCGGATTTTGGCGATGTTGCGGAGGTGGAGTCTGCACGAGTTTGTTAAAGAGTGGACTTGGGGCTGGAAGGATAGGTTGGAGTCCAAAATAACACCAAGTACTCTGGCCTGCGGGGCGGGTTTGATGGTGGCGTTGTTGGACATGATGGAGAAGTCAATGGGGGGTGGTGTCCGGGCTGGAGGGAAGACAAGAAACTCGGTTTTGGAGAGGTTCAGTTTAAGGAAGTGGAGCGACATCCAGTCTGATATGTCGCTCAACAGGTGTGTGATTCGGGCGGAGACCGAGGGGGTGAGGTGGGGGGTTGAGAGATAGATTTGTGTGTCGTCGGCATAGAGGTGGTAGTTGAAGCCGTGAGAGTGTATGAGTCGGCCAAGGGAGGAGGTGTAGATGGAGAAGAGAAGGGGCCCGAGGACAGAGCCTTGAGGGACCCCAACAGAGAGGGGGAGTGAGAGGGAGGTGGTGGCATTATAGGTAACGCTGAAAGAGCGTTGTGACAGGTAGGATGAGAGCCAGGAGAGAGCAGAATCTCTGAGGCCGAGGGAGTGTAATTTTTTGAGGAGGAGGGGGTGGTCGACTGTGTCAAAGGCCGCAGAGAGGTCAAGGAGTAGGAGCACTGAATAGTGGCCATTAGCTTTGGCGGTTAGCAGGTCGTTGGAGAGTTTGAGTAAGGCAGTTTCGGTGGAGTGTAGGGGACGGAAGCCGGACTGTAGGGGATCGAGGAGGTTGTTGTCGTTGAGGTGAGAGCATAGGCGGGCGTAGACTAGGCGCTCAAGGAGTTTAGATGTAAATGGGAGCAGGGAGATGGGTCTGAGGTTGTTCGGGTCATTGGGGTCCAGGGAGGGCTTTTTAAGTATGGGGGTGATGTGTGCATGTTTCAGAGGGGAAGGGAAAGTGCCGGAGGAGAGGGAGAGATTGAAGATGTGGGTGAGGGAGCGTAGGATGGAGGGGGAGGGAGGTCGTAGGAGTTGTGTGGGGATAGGGTCAAGGGGGCAGGTGGTGAGGTGGGCATCAGAGAGGATCCTGGAGACTTCTTCGATGGTAGTAAGGTCAAAGGTGCGGAGTGTTGGGGGAGCTTCAGTATGAGGAATGTAGGGTGGGGTGGGAGAGGAGGTTAGAGCAGTGGTGGGGCCGTGGGAGAGGGGTGTAGAGGGGGTAGCTGAGTGAGGGGGAAGGGGGTTGGAGGGAGTTTGAGCAGCGACGAAGTCCCTGTGGGTTATGTCGAGGGGGAGGGGGGATGAGGGGGTAGCTGTGTGAGAGGGGACGGGTTGAGACGGCGTGTGAGTTGCGGCAATGTCCTTGCGAATTTTGTCAATCTTGTTTTTGAAGTGATTGGCAATCTCAAGGGCAGTGAGTGAGGTGCTGGGTGGAGGTGGGGGTGGCGAGAGTAGAGAGTTGAAGGCGGAGAAGAGTCGGCGAGGATTGGAGGAGAGGGCCTTGATGAGGGTCAGGAAGTAGGCTTGTTTGGCAGTATGGAGGGAGGAGGTGTAGGTGTGGAAGGCAGATTTGTATCGGGTGAAGGCTTGTTGGGATTTGGTTTTGCGCCATAGTCGCTCCAGGGCACGACTGTGTCGTTTGAGGGTTTTGGTGTGATCAGTCTGCCAGGGCTGGAGCGGTCGGGGTCTGATGTTGCGTGTGGTTAAAGGCGCTAGTGAGTCAAGGGCTGTTGACAGCGCATTGTTGTAGGCGGTCATAGCCAAGTCGGGGCAGGACAGGGGGAGGATGCGGTCATGGAGTTGATCAACTGCGGATTGGAGGGAGGCAGGGTTAAGGTTGCGGAGGTTACGGCTGGTAGTAGTGTGACATTTGGAAGGGTAGGCATTGGAGGATGAGGAGATAGAGAAAGTAATCAGGTTGTGGTCAGAGAGAGGGAAGGGGGTGTTAGTGAGGTTGTGGGGAGCGCAGCGGTTGGAGAAGACAAGATCAAGGATATTACCGTCGGAGTGGGTGGTGGATTGTATGCACTGTGCAAGTGCAAAGGAGGAGGTTAAGTGGAGGAGACGGGCTGTGTCCGGGTTGTCGAGGTTGACAGGGATGTTGAAATCCCCAAGGATGATAGTGGGTAGCTCAGAGGAGAGGAAGAAGGGTAGCCAGGAGGAGAAGTCTTCCAGGAAGCGGGGTATGGATCCAGGAGGCCGGTATATCACAGCAATCTTCAGGGGGGTTGGGGAGAATAGTCGGAAACACAGTGGGCCTCGAAGGAGGAGAAGGATAGGGAGGGGGGGTTTGGGAGGACTCGGAAGGTGCTCAGCGGTGACAGGAGCAGGCCAACCCCACCACCTTTACGACCGTTGGGCCTGGGTGAGTGGGTCCAGGTGAGACCGCCGTAGGAGAGTGCAGCAGGGGAGGTAGAGTCAGTGGGCTGGATCCAGGTTTCCGTAATCGCCAGGAGGTTGAGGGAGCGGGAAACAAAGAGGTCGTGGATGGCGGTAAGCTTGTTGCACACCGATCGGGCGTTCAGGAGTGCACATGAAGACGGGGGGGAGATTTTAGGGAGCAGGGGGACAGATACTAAGTTGCGGGGGTTGCGGCAGGACGTGGAGGCGGGAGGGTTTTGTGCGGGAGGTGGTGGAGGGCCAGGATTTGGGGAGATGTCCCCCGCGGTTATGAGGAGGAGAAGGGTGAGAAAGGTGGCATGGGAGTGGGATGTGCAGGAGCGTGAGAAACTACTAGTGGAGGTGTTGGGGTCAGTGGGAGAGCGGAGTAATAGGAGGAGGTGGTGGGTGCCATAGAGGGGTGAGGGAAGCAGTGAGGGCACAATATACAAATGTTTGGGAGGAGCAGAGGGATATAGTGAATGGATTTTGGGAACAGAGGAGAGGAAAATGAGAAGGAGGAGTGGAAGAGGCATTTTGGGGAGGTGATGAAAGCAATAGTAGGGAGATGATAGCAATGAGGGGGAGATGTACAAGTTTTGGGGTGGAGCAGAGGGGTAAAGAAATGAGATTTGTGAACAGAGGATAGTAAAATGAAGAGCAGAAGAGGGGTGTATTATATAAAAAGGTACACGGAGTGGGACTCAGGTATGCAAGAGATGTTTCCCAGGGTGTTTCCTTGCAGTCTGTCCAGCATGCAGTAGAGTTTCTTGCTGTTGATGTGTCTTCCTGCTGCTTAAGCTCTCCTGCTTTAGTTCAACTGCTGTGTTTAACTGCTCTGCACTCATTCAAAGCCGCACTCCATCATAAGCAGCACCCCCATCAGAGACTGTGCCCCCCATCCAGGAAAGGATAGGAAAGTTTATTATATTTACTTATTTGAAACTTTTTTTCACGTTTGTCAAACATCTCAGAAGCCTTCAGGAGGGGCTTTCTCAGATAAGTACACTTCTTGCCCGCATACATGCGCTAAGGGCAGATGTATTCCAGGAAGCCCTTACTTAAGATGGCCACGCTAGGAGGGTGTTTTTCAAAGAGATTTCTCAGCAGAATAAAGCATGGAGACATGGATGGATGGGGGAGTTTGTTTTGAATAATAAAAATTTATTAAATAGTGTTTCCACTTTGTGCTGATCGGATGAAGTGTAGTTCCACTTTATTGTTGGGGGAACATACACTTTAAATCAGTGCACTACTTCACAGACAGTGAAAACTGCACGTGTCAGTTATAGATACAGTAACTGCTATATGTGGATAACTTGCAATGCTTTATTGTCATTTGTGTTTAGTTACATCTGTCCACTTCAGCACATCTTTAGTATTCTTTAATTGAAATTTAGTGAAGTTCACATCTTCTAAAAAGTCAGTGCAAGGGAGTGGTTGTGTGAATAATTCCCCCAGGGCTTACCAGTTTCTAGCTACGCCCTTGTGAGCACACACTGCCTGCCACATTACCAGCTGCACTGGAAATGTAAGGTCAGCAAGATTACTTGTTTTAAACTTTCTCCTGAGTTAGAAATCTGCTTAAAATAATTATGAACGACTCAACAGAAATCAAGTAAAAGTGACCAAGATAGTTTCCAAGAGACATGCAAATCTGAACTATTTTTATATCATATAAAAGAACACTTTCCAAGGTTGATCCCAAAAAATTAGGACTGGTAGCCAGCCAATGGGAGCCAGAGTATAAGAGTGCCTGCTCCTGGCTAAGGCTAGGTTCACACCTATGCAGTTTGCGTTTTGTACATTTCTGAATTGTGCTTTGCGTTTTTGCTTTTTTATTTTTCTTGTTGCTAGGCAGATTTTAAATGCAAAACCGCATCAAAAACACAATACATGTTTTTCTGCAGCATTCCCATTGAAGTCTATAGAACCAAAAACGCAACGTTTTGCGGAAAAAAAAATCCCTGACTCTTTCCAAAAACTGCACTGGGTGAAAACGTACAGTTCTGAACATGTCCCATAAGAAATCATGTTAAATGGACTGTTCTGCGTTTCTGCAAAATGCAAAACGCTGCAGAAAACGCTTGAGTGTGAACCTAGGGTAAGGCTGGATTTCTGCATAGCCGATGCAGGGCAGCAGTGCTACCTAGGAGCAGCACAGAAACACCCAAACATCATGTTGCTGACTGCATATGTACACCTAAAGCTTCACACCTTGCTTTTATGAACTCCTTTACTGCTGGCAGGAGAAATGCAGCCTAAAAAAATGTGCCTTAAGCACCTACACATTCATTTATTCTGGACATTGAAATGAACAAACAGTATTATCATTATTATTATTATTATAATACATGATTTATATAGTGCAGTGCTTTATAAAATGAAGGCAGACATTACAGTTACAATACAATTTGGTACAAGAGGAAACAGAGGGCCCTGCTCATTAGAGCTTACAATCTAGGAGGAGAGCAAAGTGATTTTTTTTTTGTATCTTTAAAAATGCAATATTTTTCACAAAAATTTCCTTTTGCATTGGAGATACTAATTACTTTTTTGACCTCTGTAGAAGTGTGATAAATATATATATGCACCTAGGTTTTAGTCAACTATGACCATCTCTCCATCAGATGGAACGGCTAAGTCCATCTTGAAAGGATCATACTGCTGCTACAAAAGGTGATAACACAGTTCAGCCATCCCCAAGGTGTCATTTTTTCTGCTCAAATGCTCCTCTTCTGAGTGCAAAATTATGTTTTGTTTTCCTTTTTCTGGGTCTAAATGGTGGTAAATGCCTGTGTATGCAAGGATACACATGCTAACATAAAGGGGTGTTTAGAGGCAAATAAACAACACAACAAACGCCCTTCAAAGCGGTATTTTTGACACCCAGTGTGCATGAGGTGTAAAACCAAACTGCAAGTGGAATAGAATGACAAATTAAACTGATGAAGAATGGCCAAAGTCCCTTTTTTTTTCAACCCCTGCACCCTGCTCCAGTGTGCCTTGTTGGGCCTGATCCAGTTAGTGTGCTATTAGGTCTATCCAGTCACTGTAGAAGAGACATAAAACAGTTGGCCTAGAGGGCAAGGAAGTCAAAATCCAGTCCTGCTGGTACATAAAGCAACCTAACTTCTACACTTTCCTGCATTTTCATTTGAAATCAATGGAAATTATTATTGTTATTATTATACAGTATTTATAAAGCGCCAATAGTTCGCTCAGCGCTGTACATTACAATGGGAGACAATACATGAGACAGTACAATAACAATACAGTGCGATACACGAGGGGTTCGAGGGCCCTGCTCCTTGGAACTTACAATCTAGGAGGGAGGGGATAGTGGTACAGGAGGAAAAGCTGTGGGGTATGGAGTGGTAGGAAGAGTGGAGGAGATCAGCAATTAGTAGGGGGCGGGGTAGGCTTCCCTGAAGAGGTGGGTTTTCAGGGTGCACCTAAAGGAGAGGAGAGTAGGTGATAATCTGATGCATTGGGGTAGGGAGTTCCAGAGGATGGGCGATGCCCTGGAGAAGTCCTGGAGGCGGGCATGGGAGGAGGAGACCAGGGAATTTGAGAGAAGGAGGTCTTGTGAGGAGCAAAGAGTACGTGTTGGGTGGTATTTGGATATCAGGTGGGTGATGTAATTTGGGGCAGTATTATGGACAGCTTTGTATGTCAGTGTTAGCATTTTGAATTTGATCCGTTGGGCAATCGGAAGCCAGTGGAGGGATTGGCAGAGGGGGGTGGCGGAAACGGAGCGGTTGGTAAGATGGATGAGTCTGGCTGCCGTATTCAGGATCGACTGAAGCGGGGATAGTCTGCGGTGAGGGAGACCAATGAGGAGGGAGTTTCAGTAATCGAGTCGTAATATGATGAGGGAGTGGATGAGTTGTTTAGTGGTTTCTGGGGTTAGGAATGGTATTAGTATTAGTATTTTGGCGATGTTGCGGAGGTGGAGTCTGCATGAATTTGTTAGCGATTGGACTTGGGGCAGGAAGGAACGATTGGAGTCAAGAATGACACCAAGCACTCTGGCTTGCGGGGTGGGCCTGGGGTGGCATTGTTGGACGTGATGAAGTCAGTGGGGAGGGGTG
The DNA here is from genome assembly GCF_062004578.1 of Staurois parvus. Lineage (NCBI taxonomy): Eukaryota > Metazoa > Chordata > Amphibia > Anura > Ranidae > Staurois > Staurois parvus. Next base: position 830,702 of record NW_028317937.1, read on the forward strand.
CGCGGGCTGGGGGGAAAACTAGGAGCTCGGTTTTGGAGAGGTTCAGTTTAAGGAAGTGGAGCAACATCCAATCTGATATGTCATTCAGCAGGCTAGTGATTCGGGCGGAGACTGAGGGGGTGAGACGAGGGGTCGAGAGATAGATTTGCGTGTCGTCGGCATAGAGGTGATAGTTGAAGCTGTGAGAGTGTATCAGTTGGCCAAGGGAGAAGGTGTAGATGGAGAAGAGAAGGGGCCCGAGGACAGAGCCTTGAGGGACCCTGACAGAGAGGGGGAGGGAGGGGGAAGTGGTAGCGTTCTAAGTAATGCTGAAGGAGCATTGTGGTAGGTAGGACGAGAGCCAGGAGAGAGCGGAGTCTCTGAGGCCAAGGGAGTGTAGTTTTTTGAGGAGTAGGGGGTGGTTGACTGTGTCGAAAGTCGTGGAGAGGTCGAGGAGTAGGAGCACTGAATAGTGGCCATTAGCTTTGGCGGTTAGCAGGTCGTTGGTGAGTTTAAGTAAGGCAGTTTCGGTGGAGTGTAGGGGACGGAAGCTGGACTGTAGGGGGTCGAGGAGGATGTTGTCATTGAGGTGGGAGCTTAGGCGATTATAGACTAAGCGGTCAAGGAGTTTGGATGTAAATGGCAGCAGGGAGATGGGTCTAAGGTTGTTCGGGTCAGAGGGGTCCAGGGAGAGCTTTTTGAGTATGAGAGTGATGTGCACGTGCTTCAGAGGGGAGGGGAATGTGCCAGAAGAGAGGGAGAGATTAAAGATGTGGGTGAGGGAGTGTAGGATGGAGGAGGAGGGAGGTCATAGGAGTTGTGAGGGGACAGGGTCGAGGGGGCAGGTGGGGAGGTGGGCTTCGGAGAAGACCTTAGTGACCTCCTCGGTGGTAGTGAGGTCGAAGGAGTGGAGTGTTGAGGGGGCTTCAGTGTGTGGGATGTTAGGTGGCGTGGAGGTCTGAACAGTGGTGAGGCCAAGGGAGAGGGGTGTTGAAGGGGTTGCTGTGTGAGAGGAGATGGGTGGGGAGGAGGTCTGGGCAGCGGCGATGTCCCTGCGAATTGTGTCAATCTTGTTTTTGAAGTGATTGGCAATCTCGAGGGTGGTGAGTGAGGTGCTGGGTGGAGGTGGGGGCGGAGAGAGTAGAGAGTTGAAGGTAGAAAAGAGCCGGCAAGGATTGGAGGAGAAGGTATTGATAAGGGTCAGAAAGTAGGCTTGTTTGGCAGCGTGGAGGAAGGAGGGGCAGGTGTGGAAGGCGGATTTATAGTGGGTGAACGCTAGTTGGGATCTGGTTTTGCGCCATAGTCGCTCCAGCGCACGACTGCGTCATTTGAGAGTTTTGGTATGATCAGTCTGCCAGGGCTGGAGCGGTCGGGGTCTGATGTTTCGTGTGGTTAAAGGCGCTAGCGAGACAAGAGCGGTTGACAGCGAGTTGTTATAGGCAGTCGTGGCCAGGTCGGGGCAGGACAGGGGAAGGATGCTGTCATAGAGTTGATCAGCTGCAGAGTGGAGGGGGGCAGGGTTCAGGTTGCAGAGGTTTCGGCTGGTAGTAGTTTGACATTTGGAGGGGTAGGCGTTTGAGGACAAGGAGACAGAGAAGGTAATAAGGTTGTGGTCAGAGAGAGGGAAGAGGGTGTTTGTGAGGTTGTGGGGAGCGCATAGATGGGAGAAGACAAGGTCCAGGATGTTCCCGTCGGAGTGGGTGGTGGATTGTATGCACTGTGCGAGTGCAGAAGAGGTTAAGTGGAGGAGTTGGGATGTGGCCGGGTTGTTGATGTTGATAGGGAAGTTGAAGTCTCCAAGGATGATGGTGGGTAGCTCGGAGGAGAGAAAGAAGGGTAGCCAGGTGGAAAAGTCATCAAGGAAGCGGGATACGGGTCCAGGAGGCCGGTAGATTACAGCAATCCTCAGGGGTTGGGGAGAATAGTCAGATGCAGTGGGCCTCGAAGGAGGAGAATAAAGAGGGGGGGGTTGGGAGGACTCGGAAGGTGCTCAGTGGTGACAGGAGCAGACCAACCCCACCACCTTTATGACCGTTGGGTCTGGGTGAGTGGGTCCAGATGAGACCTCCATAGGAGAGTGCTGCTGGGGAGGTAGAGTCAGTGGCTTGGATCCAGGTTTCCGTGATGGCTAGGAGGTTGAGGGAGCGGGAAACAAAGAGGTCATGGATGGCGGCTAGCTTGTTGCACACCGAACGGGCGTTCAGGAGTGTACACGAAAACGGGGGGGAGGGTCGGTTTTGGGGAGCAGGGGGACAGATACTAGGTTGAGGGGGTTGCGGCATGACGTGGCAGTGGGAGGGTGCAACACACGTGTTCTTGCACATATTTAAGGGAGGCAGCATAAGCAATGTCAATGCACATCATAGCACACGTCAACAAGCATTGAAACATGTCATGCATTGATGTGCAACATAGCGTGCATTGACCTTATGTGCATTTTAACACATTGATATGCGTTTTGGAGAATTTCCATTGAGTTCAATGCAAAACCCATCAAGAAAACATGCAAACATGCAAGGTGTATTAGATCCAGCCTCATATTTGTTAGGTAAGTTGTTCTCCTTTAAAAAGGTTTCTCAGTTAAAGTAATAGTCCTCCCAAAAGTAATATTTCAGTAAAAGTAGAACTCGATGTGGTGAATCGACCTCCTGGCTTCTAAAGCTGGCTATAAATGGATTGAAATTCACCTGGTTCCATTTGTAGCCCTGTCTGTTCAACAGAAGCCTGTCGTTAGACTAGCCTGTATCGAATGGTCCTGTTGGAAAACCAGCATTCGATCAGCACATGCAGCCAATGGGTTGCAGGGCTGATGAATGTAGTCTGACAACGGGGCAGTCCCACCGTCAGAATACAAAGACACAGCGAAGGGGGATTTCCCTATCCACCTTGAATGTGTGGATAGGAAAATCAGCTTAGTTTTTTTTTTTCCATTTAGTCATCTGGTAATGGTAATGTATGTCCAGCTTATTAGGAACTGGATATTCCAAGTGAGTTCCACATATTATATTACCAGACTCTTTTCTTGGGAGTTTATAATAATCACAGCAGGTGTAAAGATCCCGGAACTCAAGCACATAGACATTCCCAATAGGGTTCCCAATAGAAATTTGCAGATAATTTACCTCTCTAGCACTTGGGTAGGCCATACATTACACAGTTTTGTTTCCTTCAACCTCAGGTTCAGGGAAAGAAAATTGCACAGTAAGTGTTGATGGAAGAATCCCTCCTGCAGTGCTATTGTATTCTGACAGTGGAAGGTTTCCCAGCCATCAGAAGACAATGATTACTGCTGGAGACTATAGCCACTGGCATTGTTTATAAAAAAAACAAAAAACAAAAAACAAACACAGGCTGGTTGTACTAAAGTCGATCAATATATTTCAGTACAACCAGTCTGCCCATAGATAAAAATTCGTCTGGAAATTATGATCTGTCTGTAGCAGGCTTTGGACAAACTGAAGTACAGTGGGGATCGAAAGTTTGGGCACCCCAGCTAAAAATTTGTATTAATGTGCATAAAGAAGCCAAGGAAAGATGGAAAAATCTCCAAAAGGCATCAAATTAGGCGTCAACTATTTTCAGTTTCAGTTTTCTAGACAACTGCTTAGAAGAACCCATGGTGCTGATTGTTGGGGCAAGGTCAGATGAGTCTGGGCATTTAAAACCTTTGAGATTGACATAACCTGGTCTTCCCAGACGATGATTGAGAACAATCCATGACACTGGCAGGTCTCAGCTTTGCAAAGGGGGCAGTGCATGCTCTAAATTCGGCAGGGTGCCAAAAGTTTTGCAGACGCCATTTGTTTGTTTTCTGTTATTTTGAAAGTGTAAATGATGGAAATAAAATCTAACTTTTGTTGACATATTATAAGAATGTCTAATCTGTAATTTGATGCCTTTCTGAGATTTTTCCATCTTTCCTTGGCTTCTTTATGCACATTAATACAAATTTTTAGCTGGGGTGCCCAAACTTTCGATCCCCACTGTATGTACTTTGGCTGCATATAAGAAAGAATGGTGAAGCGCTATCAATATCATGCAAACAGGAAATGGCAACATATATAAAAAAGCATATAAATATAAAACAAAATATGTTGACATGTGACATGTAAACAGTACAATAAAACACTCAGTGTACTGATCCAATCGGATCTAATGAAGTGCTGCTTAAAGTGAAACAGGTGAGACCTGTAGTAAAAAAAGTGGGCCCTTTTTCCTCATGGAAAAAAATCCAAACAACCTCCCCCTGTCCACATAGGGGACTATTAATAAATATTGCATGACCCCTCAGGGGGTAAAGGACAGGACACAATGGGGTTTATTTACTAAAGCTGGAGAGTCCAAAATCAGACTCCCTTCTGCATAGAAACCAATCAGCTTCCAGGTTTCATTGCCAAAGCTTCATTGAACAAGCTGAGGTTAGAAGCTGATTGGTTTCTATGCAGAAGGGAGTCTGATTTTGGACTCTCCAGCTTTAGTAAATAAACCCCAATGTGACCAGTGCCAATAGTGAATGACTCAAAGTCCAACATTCATAAATACATACACATGTATAAGTCAGTACGAATGTCCAAAAACACTATATGCCAACACACTGGTGTATGTGTTCAGTATAAATGTCCAAAACCACACAGGCTAATAACTGCAAGCCAACAGACTGGTGCTCGTGATATGGTGGTCTCTAAAATAGGTGACAGGAATCCTAAATAGCAGAAATGCCCCCTCACCTCCAAGCAATGACTACAAGGGCCAGCTCGCCTTATAAATCTCACCACGATCCCAGAGAACAGGCCACATCCTGGCAGAGATGTTGCATAAGATCCTTCCCAATAATACTCTCAGGTCAGATTCCCGTCAAAAACATAAGCAAAAACATCCTCCATAGCGTAATATAATTATTAAACATCAAGTGATAATGTAAAAATTGCCCACTCACATTAAATGCATGCTAAAATCGCATTGCCACCACTTAATATGGGTGTACTGCATGGGTCTTATGAGCATGTCCAAAATGGCGTCCAACCGGAAGTGCGTCACGGGAACTGGCGTACCGACGCGTTGTGTCACGGTATCACGTGACTTCCTCAGGGTATACTTTGGCTGCATAGACCTTTCAAAATACCACTATTGCAAAAATAATGCAATAGTATTATTCAAATATGAATTTTTGTGTTTAATATGCCTTTTTATTTTTCTCTACATATTTATTCTTTAGGCCATATAAATAAATGGGAACTGTTCTAAGCACTGAAAGCTGCTTTTAAGATGCTTGACAAGTTCCTAACACCAATTTTCTATCTGCTATCATTATTTTGAATGAATAAATATGCAGTAATCAGCTTTGAGTGGTTACTGCCCATGGAATTCTGCAATCAACAACTTTCACACCAATGCACGTGTTTGCCCATGTGTTGAAGTGCATTTTTTTTCTGTGTGGTCATGTGTTGCAATGGTCATAAATTTGCTAAAAAAGCCCCAAAAAATTACCTAGCTATTTTTTTCCTTGAAAACTGCAAGGCAAAGCATGTGTTCTTTAACACAGAGAGCAGGGAAGCAGATGTTTCTGTTTTGGCTCTCTATGCAAGTTGGGGAGCCAAGGAAAATTAATGACAATGCACTGTATAGCACATACACAACAGTTTGCAGTACACATGCTCAATAAAACACATGCATAGGTGTGGAGCCACACTTAATGATGAAAACAGCAGGCATGTGTACTGTCCCCTTAATTAGCAGTTACACATTGTGAAATGGTTGGCAGGCAACTGAGCTACATAGAAATTGGATAGACATAAAAATACAAAGTCACAGCACTCCAAATAAATGCATTTCACATCTTCATTGTGAAGACAGCATCACATCCTGTAAGTAATAAGAAACCTATTGTAACTGGATAGACATCAATAAGTTAGTCTTCACTTAGATGCGGGGTATATGCAATGTAAAATATGAGAAAGTAATATAAAATACATTTAATACTATTACTCTATTGTTTTACATAACTCTATAGACAACATTATTTTTTTTTTTAAATACAACCGTTTTTAAAATACAATATTTTTCACATAAATTACCCTTTAAATTAGAGCTATTAATTGATTTTCGACTTCTGTATCAGTGTGATATATATGCACCTAAGTTTTGGTGGACTATGACTATCTCTACATCAGATGGAATGGCTGAGTCTATCTTGAAAGGGCCACACTGCTGCTACAAAAGGTGATAACACAGTTCAACCATCCCCCAAGGTGTCTTTTTTTTTCTACAGGTAGGGTACAGTTTACATACTGAAACAATAGCGAGGGTGGGGGATGTGTCCTAGGAATTCACAGCCATGTTATCAGATAACCTTTGGTTTTAGATTCATCCAGACACATCTCTGTTTTTCATCTACATCACAATAAAGCCTTGGTTTTCTAAAAATGTAGCTTACATGTGTTTGTATTATCTTACCTTTCCTTATTTTCAACTAATATTTCAAAGAAAAGTATTTAAAAACATATGATCTCCACACAATCTCCAGTTTAGTAAGAATACTGTAACGGGATTATGGGGGGACCCAGTCTTCTTTAAATAAAGTGAACAATTAGCATTTATATTGATTTAGTAGAGAAATTACCAATTTTGCCATGGAAGAAATTTCACTTAAAAACAGAAACTCTCCGTTTTACCCATTGCATTACTTAGGTAAAATGTAAAGTTCTACCTTTTTCTTTATTTATAGGGTGAATTTTTTTCTGTGCATATGTAGCTCTACTCTCGTAGGAGTAGAATACTGTTCAGGTCTTCCCCGCAGCCAGGAACACAGGCGCATTCACACGTTTCTTCAATGACCAGTCTAGGGGGGGGGGTAATGTTTTTATTTTTGGAGAACTTGGATAGGGTTGAGGAAATTAGGTAGGAACTATATACAGTGAGGACTTTAAAGGACAAGTTCACCTTTTAGACAAAAATAATAAATGCACATTTTTTTGCAGGTAAAAAAATGTGCATTTATTATTTTTGTCTACAGGAGCCTGGAAAGCATTGCACCAGTGACCAGTAGTAGGCAGACCTGTCAGAATATCTGCTTGCCATACGGGATGTATGAGCAAGCAGATATTCTGACAAGAAGTTTTAACCACTTGTCCTTCAGAGGATTTACCATACCTTCCTGACCAGGCCATTTTTTGCGATATGGTGCTGCGTTACTTTAGCTGACAACTGCGTGGTCATGCGCACCCAAATTAAATTTACAACCTTTTTTCCCCACAAATAGAGCCTTTTTTCAGTGGTATTTTATCACCTGTGCATTTCTTATTTTTTGCACTATAAATTTTTAAAAAAATGACAATTTTGAGAAAAACAAAATCAATATTTTTTACTATTTGCTATTAAACATGTCCACAAAATTTTAAACATCAAATTTCGTCATAAATTTAGGCCAAAATGTATTCTGCTACATGTCTTTGCTAAAAAAAAAAATCCCAAAACGTGTAAATTAATTAGTTTACATGAAAGTTATAGCATTTACAAATAGCAGTATAGATACTGGAATTTTTGTTTTTTATTTTTTTTACTAGTAAAAGAAGCAATCAGCGACTTATAGCTAGACTGCAGGAGGGACTTGTGGCGGGCATTCTGACACTGGGGGGAACTGACTTGGTGTCACTGACATCCCCAGTGACAGCAATACAGTGATCAGTGTAATAAAAAGCACTGGCACTGTACTAATGGTACTGGGCAGGAAGGGGTTAAAATCTGGGGCAATCAAAGGGTTAACTGTGTGCTGTTTCACTATGGGGGCTGTATGTGTGCTTCACTGCAAGTACACTGCTATGTATGGCTCTACTATGCAGAGTCATACAAAACAGTGTGCAAGAGCTGACAGGGGAGAGATCTGTATTGTTTACATACAGGTCTCTACCCCGTCGGAGATACTTGGCGATCACCGGGTGCTGGCAAATAATCACCAGCCAGGACTCGGTGATTGACAGCTGAGGCCACGAATGGCGGCGTGGGTAGGGCTCCCTACCCAGGCTGCAAAATCACGTGATATATACACACACGTGATTTTGTGCACCCATGCCACCCTTTAGTAGTATTTTTGCTATAGGGCGGCATGGAACTGGTTAATGAACTACCACACGCTTCACAGCGCAGTGGTAGTTCATTGAAAACTACAAGCCCAAAGCTGCTAAGGCCGTGCTGTTTTCAAATTTGGCAGATAGAACGGAGAGAAGTCTCCCTGTACTATCTGTCAGACGAAGGGGGGCTGCTGAGGCTGCAGGAACATGTTCCACCCTACAAATTGGTGGAACATGTTCCCAAAGGTGAGCTTATCCTTTGAGTATTCTTTTGGATAAGCTATGATGAGGTCCATGCTTGAAACAAACAGTAGACTTCAGCTTTAAGGCAGCAGTAGTAGTAGTAACTACAGCAGAGTCCTTTTAAATAGGAAATTAAGCGGACAAAGCTTTTCGAAACACCAGTCATTGTCCCCTTTAGCTAGACTCTTTAAGTAGTATACAGTTTCTAAATTCCTTTAGGGGTGTCTGGTATCACGGAGGAAGGCAACCTGCTGTTCTTGGGCCTGGTGAGTACAGATAAGATCTTTAGTAGATGGCCCCTCACTCAGCTTTAGCAGAACCCAGGTCTCAGCATTCATGCCCTTAGGTCGCCCACCTGAGGCCTATGACAGTAGATCCAGCAGTATTACCTGGGAGGGCAGCATGTCCCCTCCAGGCTAGAACAATCCTACACAGGAAAGACCCAGAACTCGGTGTGCTCACTGAATATATACAGTTACCCAGCATGCCATCAGAGCCTCTTTCTCTGGGATAGGCTAGGGCTGTATCAATATTCATGCTACCATCTGCATAGCTCCACACATATCATCCAGAATCTTCTCAACTTTTCTGAAGGCAAAGGGAGTTATCAGGTTGGCAACAGGTGAACAACTGAGCAGAGCCAACTAGCAGTGTTCAAGTTATGCTTTTACCTAGCAATAATTATAACCACACTGTCTACAGTGTGACAACTAAATTTACCTATCAAAACACAAACTGAATCTATCTGTAATGCACCGCCTGGCGGTACCTCTAGCAACCCACGGAATAGGATTCCCCAGAGCGCAGAGTCTAAGTCCCAGTCTGCTTGTTCACCAGGGCCCCTGATGGTGGGGATGGACTTGGAGCAGACAGAGACCAGGTCGCGGCCCCTGAGTACACCCACCCGTGGTAGAGGGATCCGCCAGAGGTATATTCTGGAGAAGAGCCTGACGTGAAGAGGCGGATGGGTCCGTGCAGGACGGATGGATAGATGGCTGAGCAGAAGCATGGTCAGACAGGCCAGGTCGGTAACCGTGGGGACAGCGCAGTACAAGGCAGCAGGCACAGAATAGTCGGGTCACTCGTCGGGTCAGTAACAGGAGGTCAGATCCAATGGGGGTATCCAAAGAGAGGTCAAACAGGCCAGGGGTCAGGGCAGGAGAAGACAGCACGGTCAGGATCAAGCAGGGTCGGCAGCAATCAGATAACTGGTAACAGGAGCAGGAACAAGCAGATAAGACCATAAGGCAACCAGTGTCAGTGCAGAGCCCTGCACTGTCATTGGTGCCAGGCGCGCACCCGCAATCCCGAGTGCGCATGCGCGAGTTCCGCCGTCGTCGCGGCCGCCCAGGACCTAATGCCCGCACGCCAGTGCGAATTGGCACACTGCGCCTGCGCCGAGCCACACGCCACGACGGCTCCTGACACTATCTGTCTAAGCTTAGCACCTATCTTGGAGAGTGCTACACATATTTAAGGTAGTTTAGTTTGTTATCTTTTAACAATGATACCAAAATGTCTGACTGTTTCTTCCCATAGTGCCTAGGACAGGTTGACGTGGTCTTTTAAGCAAGATCTAGGAAATGTAGAATAGCCCAAATATTGATGAAAAGATACTCCCAGCCCTGTGCTACAGTGTCTTGTGAGATCTGCAAGGCTTATCATTTCCTGGGTTCTTGTTGGCAGGAGAATGATGTCACCTGTTGCACTACAGAATTTGGAGAAAGGAGAAGTATATTATCCCAGATTTTTAAAAAATGTTTATGCTGCAAATCAGCAAGGATGAGCACATTCAAAATGCAAACCTTGCAATCTGTGCAATCCATGTTCTTGAACAAGTAACTTTGAATTTGTTTTTTTTTTACATCAGCAATACTGAATCACTTGGGAGGAGCCAATACAAATCATCAATGCAAGACTTATGACTGCCAACTGGTAACCTTGTAGCTTTAGTCATTACCTAATGCACCTTCAAAAATTCTCTGTAATGAGGAATATGGTCAGCAAGCCATAGCTAGCACAGCTCAAATGTCCAATTAAAAATGCAGCCTTGACCCCAATCTCTTAGATTGTAAACTCCAAGGAGCAGGGCCCTCCTAACCCCCTTGTATTGAACTGTACTGTTGCTGTATCGTCTCCCGTTATATTGTAAAGCGTTGAGCAAACTGTTAGCGCTATAAAAAATCCTGTATAATAATAATACATGAAGTGACCATGTCCAAGTATAAAAGACCTTCTTGACCTCGTGGTCTAGGTTTCCTTTTTCCTCAGCATTCCGGGATTGGCTCAAAGGATATATTCCTACAGCCTCCAGTAAGCCATGATGAAGTGACCACAACCACCTATTCCCCCTCATACCTTTATTTGTCTCCTCTCGCCTTTCCTTCTCCCTCCCCCCTTCTTCTTCCGCTACCTTATTTTCCCAATTTGGGACAACAGGTGTATTTGTTCAGTTATGACCTCCTTGCCAATCAGCAAACTTGTAAGCTGATTGGTCACACCTAGCGCTTTGTCTCCCAAAGAGGGCGACACCTGACAAGCCTGACCTTCATCAGATACCCAATAGATGCTCCGAGATAGTGGCGCCCAACCCTTAGTGCTTTTTGTGTTCCTCAATCATAAGCTGGGCTTTTTTCAGCAAGAACACGGGGGGACGCAGGCTGCTGGGGGATCTATTGTCACTGGAGGTGATCTGTTTTTGCATCGTGATCTATTGATGCTAGTGTGGGATCTATAGCTACTGGAATGGATCTGCTGTTGAGGTAGGGGTTTATTGTTGCTGCCTGCTGCTGGGAAATCTGTTGTTGCTGCTGGGGGGGTCTATTGTTGCTGAGGTGGTATTTTGTTGCTTGGGGGGGGATCTATTGCTGCTGGCTGCAGAGCACCTATTTTATGGCTTTTCTTGTTATCATTAACAAATTTCATATAAATTACACGGCACCACAAAATGATACTTGGCTGTGTATTCTCTATAAGGAGCGGTACTGGGAGGTGTGTAAGGGTGAAACCAAGGGACTGTGCTCCGAGGTGGGCAGGGGGGGCGGAGAAAAGAAGTGATTCAGAAAGGGTGAGTTCCTGCACCTAATCTTTGAGAAAAAAAAAGCCCTGATTGTAAGCCTTATGTTTATATAATACCTTCAGCGTATATGCTGCAAAAGTGTTGGAAGAACTGTTAAACTTGTTATTTTGTATTTAAAAATCTGAATAAAATAATGTTATTTTAAATATTTAAATAACTAAAAGACTTTCTTCCTAACTCCATTTCCTCAATGCCTGCCACGACCCTGAATTTAATTTACTTTGCTCCATCTGTAGGCACTGATCGCTGTTCTTACACTCATGGGGGGTGACCAGAGGCCTAGAAAAGAGGTATGCAAGTCTGTAAGACAAGGAGCTTGATTCATATTGTGAAAGGCTAAAGAAAAATGTGGCCATGGTTATGGTGGTATTCTGGATTAGTCTGTCATTAAAGTCTCTCTATACCAACAGAAGCAGCAATACGGTATAACATACTTTCAGTTATTCCCTTAAAGCAACCCAGGTTTAAGCAAGATAATCATCTACGTGCCCTTGGCAGTAACTGTGTGTGACACATACCAAAACCTTTAAAGGGTCTACTGTCCCTCTAATCTCCATCTCAAAAGGTAATTCCTCCAGTTTTACAAGATTAAGTGCTTTCATAGCAATCATATTGCTTTACTCTTCTGAAACCTAGGTTCACATATAAGCGGTGAAAATGTGTCCAGTTTTCCAGTGCAATTCAGTTAGCAGCTGCAGTCCGATTCACCTGTGATTGAAATAGAATATCAATGCATATTGTATATGATTTTGTTAGAGCTGCGATCTCTCTCTCCCTATGAAAATGCATTGGAATCGCATTGCATCTGAACACATAACTGTTTCTCGTACAGTTCCTATTTAACTCTATGGACCTCAAATTCGGATTGTGCAGCTCCAAAATCGCACACAATCCTTTTCCAAAGTCACACTGCAGCTAGAATGCATATACTGTATGTGAACGCTCTCCACAGGAAAACATTTTATTTCTCAAATCATGTGAATTACTGCTGTTCAAAATGCATAAAAAAATGGATACGTGTAAAGTGGTTGCAAGGTCTGTAAGGCTTTCCCTTTAAGAAAAAAATACAGGAATATTGAAAGTGCAAGACATTTTAGAGTAGTCACATATTTAAAGACTGAATAAAATTAGGTTTACTAAAGTTGGTCAAGGATGGTTCATTTTTTTATGTTAGGCACTTTTCACTCGGGAGTTCCGTTTGTCTGTTTTTCATCCATTCTTTGATGGTTGAAAAATGGACATCACTGCATCTCAATGGAAAAATGGATGTAAAGGGATGTAAATCCGTTTACATCCTCATCTGTCAACATCCATTTTTTGGAATGAAACAAAGCACTATTTTTGTTCTGTTAAACACGGAACAGACGAAAAACTTTTGTAAACGAACAAATGGTCCATTTCTGCATTGGTAGTAGATGCAAAAGCTGATGAGTTTTTTATTTGAAAAAGTGTTACTGAACTGATGAAAAAAAAGGAACACTCATGTGAAAGGATCCTTAATCTAGGTTCACACTTGTGCAGCACAGGACACTGCATGTAATTTGCACAGGAATCGCACCGCATTCCTGTGCAAATCACGTGATGTATCTGCTGTGCCATTTAAGCCATACATTATGTATGGCTTAAATTGCATCGCATCTACACCAAATTTCATCGCATCTGGACCCTTTTTTTTCCCTGCACCTGATTTGCATCACATGGGTGTTCACAATCGCAGATCACATGGACACTGTGCGATTGCAATGTGGTGCGGAAAACGCACAGGATTCACTGCATTTCCTGCACCTCATTATTCTGCCATCTATACAGACAAAGTGGATGGAGGAATATCCCTTGCCGGGACATTATTAAAAAATTTTGTCAACCAGTGGTTGCAGCTGCTGATCAACGTATTCTGCCAGTGGCTGTCCCACTGTCAATATACACTAATCATCAGCTGCAGCCACTGGTTGACAAAAGTTGTCGAGCGTGTTCCTTCCACTGAAGTTTATCAAACAATCAAGTTCTGTGGAGAAGGGACTGCCACACAACCTGCTGAACCAGCCATATTTTGTGCGTGCCCAGCTTTAAGCACTGTGTAACAATTACCATGGTTTTTTGATAAAACACTTGTTTTCTTTTTTTTTTCTTCTTTTGTTGCATCTCAGTGCTGTTGATTTCCTGCAACCTCTTTGAAGACATGCCCTGTCTACATGCATACACTCCATTGTTGGCTGCACAACATACATATATGCAGTTTAAGTGCGCTATGGCCCAGTTTACATGTATTTTGGCTAGAAGGGTATAATGCACCTAGGGGACCTGAAGTTTATACTTTGCTTAGGACTCCATTATTTATTTCAGGTACTTATATAGCGCTGTCAATTTACGCAGTGCTTTACATATACAGTGGGGATCGAAAGTTTGGGCACCCAAGCTAAAAATTTGTATTAATGTGCATAATGAAGCCAAGGAAAGATGGAAAAATCTCCAAAAGGCATCAAATTACAGATTAGACATTTCTATAATATGCCAACAAAAGTTAGATTTTATTTCCATCATTTACACTTTCAAAATAACAGAAAACAAAAAAAATGGCGTCTGCAAAAGTTTGGGCACCCTGCAGAGTTAATATCTTGTACTGCCCACTTTGGCAAGTATCACAGCTTGTAAACGCTTTTTGTAGCCAGCCAAGAGTCTTTCAATTCTTGTTTGAGGTATCTTTGCCCATTCTTCCTTACAAAAGTCTTCCAGTTCTTTGAGATTTCTGGGCTGTCTGTCACGCACTGCTCTTTTAAGGTCTATTCATAGATTTTCAATTATGTTGAGGTCAGGAGATTGTGAAGGCCATGGCAAAACCTTCAGTTTACGCCTCTTGATGTAATCCCCCGTGGATTTCGAGGTGTGTTTAGGATCATTATCCATTTGTAGAAGCCATCCTCTCTTTAACTTCAGCTTTTTCACAGATGGCATCAAGTTACCATCCAAAATTTGCTGAAATTTTATTGAATCCATTTTTCCTTCTACTCGTAAGATGTTCCCTGTGCCACTGGCTGCAACACAACCCCAAAGCATGATTGATCCAACCCCATGCTTAACAGTTGGACAGAGGTTCTTTTCATTAAATTATGTGCCCCTTCTTCTCCAAACGTACCTTTGCTCATTCCGGCCAAAAAGTTCAATTTTAACCTCATCGGTCCACAGAACTTGTTTCCAAAATGCATCAGGCTTGTCTATATGTTCATTTACAAAGTTCAAACGATGATTTTTGTGGTGAGGATGTAGAAGAGGTTTTCTTCTGATGACTCTTCCATGAAAACCATATTTGTACAAGTATCTCTTTATAGTGGAATAGTGTACCACAACTCCAGTGTCTGCCAGATCTTTCTGGAGGGATCGTGCAGTCAAATGTGGGTTTTGAATTGTTTTTCTCACAATCCTGTGAGCTGTTCTGTCTGATATTTTTCTTGGTCTTCCAGATCTTGCTTTAACTTCCACTGTTCCTGATGACTGCCATTTCTTAATTACATTCCGTACAGAGGATACTGACATCTGAAAACGCTTTGCTATCTTCTTATAGACTTCTCCAGCTTTGTGTGCGTCAACTATTTTCAGTTTCAGTTTTGTAGACAACTGCTTAGAAGAACCCATGGTGCTGATTGTTGGGGCAAGGTCAGATGAGTCTGGGCATTTAAAACCTTTGAGATTGACATCACCTGGTCTTCCCAGACGATGATTGAGAAAATCCATGACACTGGCAGGTCTCAGCTTTGCAAAGGGGGCAGTGCATGCTATAAATTCTGCAGGGTGCCCAAACTTTTGCAGACGCCATTTTTTTGTTTTCTGTTATTTTGAAAGTGTAAATGATGGAAATAAAATCTAATTTTTGTTGACATATTATAAGAATGTCTAATCTGTAATTTGATGCCTTTTGGAGATTTTTCCATCTTTCCTTGGCTTCTTTATGCACATTAATACAAATTTTTAGCTGGGGTGCCCAAACTTTCGATCCCCACTGTATATTGTAAATTCACATCAGTCCCTAACCCTCAAGGGGTGTACAATCTAAGGTCCCTAACTCACATTCATACATACACATACTAGGGCCAATTTGGACAGGAATCAATTAACCTACCAGCATGTCTTTGGAGTGTGGGAGGAAACTGGAGTATCCGGAGGAAACCACGCAAGCACAGGGAGAACATGCAAACTCCATGCAGGAGGTGCCATGGTCGGAAATCGAACCCATGACCCATTTACTGCAAGGCAGATGTGCTAACCATTAAGCCACTGTGCCACCTACATTAGAGTGTAATAGGGCTCTGGTCATAGTGGAAAAGCGAAATAAAAAATGTCAGGTTTACTGATCCACACTTTCAATTCATATGGTCTCCTGTGAGCCACAAATACTGTATATATAGTGGCCTGTATGACTGCTTGCGGGAAAGCAGGTATATAATGAAGTGCTGTAACACATGTCCACACATTATACATATATTTGTGTTAGATTTGGACCACTGATTGTTCAGAGCTAACCAAAAGCTTTCTGTATCATTATCCCAAATAATGGCAAAATGGGGGTTGCTTAAAGCGGAGCTCCACCCAAAAAGGGAAGTTCCGCTTTAAGGACTGCTCCCCCGCTCCCCATTAAGGATTGGCACCTTTGGGGGGCGGGTACCTGAATTTAACAGGTGTCCTCCCTCCCTCCCTGTAGTCTTTTGGGACACATGACAGGTCCCAGAAGACTACAGGACCTGTAGCTGCTGACTTTTATTTTCTGACAGGGTGAGTGGAACTCCGCTTTAATAAAGCTGCATGGTGCAAAATCTGGTGAAGCTCTGCATAGAAACCCATCAGCTACCAGGTTTTATCGTCAAAGCTTAACTGAACAAGCTAAAATTATGCGAGCCATACACCAGTCAAAAAATCAGTCGAGCGCATTTTTGAAAAACGAACAGATGGTCAAGAAGGAACGGCACAGCTATTCCTTCAAAGAGTATGCCCCAGCTGTCAAAAGGAGCAAAAATCTCCTAAATGGTGCATGATTAGGAGAAATTAATTTTACCTACAGGCAAGCTTTATCAGAAGCTTACTTGTAGGTAAAATAAAAAACAGGAATTTACTAACACTTTAGAGTATTTTTCCACACATGATCAGTACCCAGGGGTGTCCCTAGGGTTGATGTCAAGCGGTGCCAGAACACTTGGTAACACCCCCTATGACGATCCCCACAGGATGGATCGGATCTGCAAACTGAGCATAACGGATCGGAGTCCGATCCATTATCCTCCCCAATCCGCAGATCTGATCCATCCTACGGGGGTCGTCGGCTTGCAACTTATATGGGGTCAGCTGATCTCTCCACAAGCTCCACAAAAAGGTAAGTTTTAAAGTAAGCCGACCGTGGGCTTGCTTTAAAACTTAAATTTTCGCGGAGCTCGTGGAGAGATCAGTTAACCTCGTATAGGTTGCAAGCCAATGATCCCTGCAGGATGGATTGGATCTGCGGATTGGGGAGGATAATGGATCGGACTCCGATCCATTATGCTCAGTTCTGTGGAAGAAAAAAAAAAAAGGAAGGAGGGAGCAAAAGTTCTCTTTATAATATAACTTTAAAAACTAAAAAAAAAAATTGGGATAGAGTGTAGACTAGAGGGATTTTTTGCACTTGTCAGGTTTTTATTGCTGTCTGCACCCCCATAAGAGAGATTCACCCTCTCTATTTGTCCTGTTTACAGTTCAGAGTGAAAGTGAAAGAAAATCCCAAATTTTGGGTTGTCACCACAACAGGAATAGAGGGGAAAATCTTCCAATGAGCACTCTGGCTCTGGTGACAACCAGGGATTCCCTCAATTTGTAGGGATTTTCCCTGACCTTTTGCTTGGCTATGGGACAGGAAGTGAAGGCAAATCTGCTTAATGGGACACAGATTGGAAAAAAAAAAGGAAAATTGTATCAAATGCTTACTGTAATTTTCCTTTCCTGACGCCAATCCATGGCAGCATACATATGGTAGAATGCTGCCATGTTGATGCCAGGAGAATGAAAGAAATGTATCAGATATTTACCTTAATTTTAATTCCTGGTCCTAATCCATGGTAGCATACTACCACATGCATGCTACCATGTTGGTGCCAGAAAAGCCTGGAGGCCATAAAATTCCTTTACGCTACTGGCTTTCATATAACGAATGCATTTTTATTTTGACTTTTAAACTACTTCACTTCCTTGTGTGGCTCTTATGCCAACAGTAAAAGTGGAAAACTAGGCATGGAGAATATGCTGCTGTGAAAATAAAAGGCTTGTTATGATTCTGTGAAGTCAACTGTAGAGAAAAAAAAATCCAAGCCAACAAAAGAGGTTACACCTTTACATTCTTCTATAGGTCCAGACCTGTTCTTCAGGATGCACTCCTTATCATTGTGTTTCTCTGCTGTACAAAGCATGCATCTCACCGTACTCAACTCGAGCGAAGAATAGTAGTGTGGTTTATTTGTATGAATAAAGTTTCAATCCATGCCAGAGAATGCAAAGTATTGTGCAGGATTTGGAGACAAACTACTTTGTGAGACAGAGGCCAAAGGAAGGGGGAACAAGCCAAAAAGGAAACAAGAGGAGGAGCAAACAAATGGATATAGTCTCCACTGGGTGCGGGTGGAAGGTCACTTGCATAGTTTCTCATGCAGTTTTTAGCTTCTGCTCTCTACTTCACATAACTTACACTGGAGGTTTTGTGCCTTCCAATATGAGAACTTAATTACAACCAGGCCCAGGAGCAACTGAGGGTAGTGATTAACTCCCCCTTAGCCGGAATGGCATGCAGCAGAGGTTTCAGAAACATAGCAATGGAGCCAAACTATAACATCATGTTAGTCAATGGGAAAAGGGCGTCATATTACACTGAGGAGGGATTAAAGCCAAAGGAAATACTTTTAGGACAGTCACGAAAAAGTGACTGCTGCATGGATGGTTACAACAGAGATTTTCAATGTAACAACACTTGCAGATGTGACAATCTTAGCAAAAAATGCATCATCTCTAAAACTTTACAACAAGGCTAGATTCACACTTCTGCAGTTTGCATATGATCCATTTCTGAAGTGCGTTTTGCGTTTTTGCACATGCATTTTTTACAGGTTTTGTTTTTTGTTTTTCTTGTTGCTAGGCAGATTAAAACGCCTCAAAAAACGAATCAAAAACACACTACATGCTTTTCTGCAGCGTCTCCATTGAAGTCCATAGAACCAAAAACGCAACTTTTTGCGTTTAAAAAAGTCCCTGACCCTTTCCAAAAAGTGCACGGGTGAAAACGTTGAAGTGTGAACGTGTCCCATAGGAAATCATATTATTTTTATACAGGATTTATATATCGCCAACAGTTTGCGCAGCGCATTACAATATAAGGGAGACAGTACAATTACAATACATTTCAGTACAGAAGGAATAGGAGGGCCCTGCTCGTGAAGCTTACAATCTAAAGGAAGGGGGATATTAAACGGACTGTAGTGTGTTTCTGGAAAACGCTTAGGTTTGAACCTAGACTAAATGTAACTTGTAGCTTATATAGTAACTTTCACACTAAAAGCTTGTTTACACATGCTGCTTTTGCCACCCCTGCTTAAATGAGTCAAATTAAGTGCCAGTACTGCCTAATGGACATGATAGAGAGGTATCCTCTTTTGCCCGCCACACTATGTGTACAATCCCAAGGAAATTAGCTGCTGCAAATAAATCCGTACTACTGTATAAATCAGTAAATTACCGTGTGCGACAAAATTAACAACATCAACATAAATAATCCATTACAAAATTATCACACAAGAATTCACATATATAAATGCAGTCTGTGAAAGTGTAAAATCATAGTCCCAAAAAACTATTACTGTTGCAAACATGGTGAACAAGTGCAGGGTTACAGTCCTCCTACTGGTAAGTAAAACCACTACCCCGGTGCTGTAAAATTTTCACCCAATTTGCATCACCACTTGTGTGTATAAATTGGACCTTCTTCTTCAGATATTGACCTATTAAATAAACAGGTCAAAACACACATTTCCCCTTCACTGGGGATCTGTATAGGCATCTCAGTAATTGCACCAGGTCTGATTACCTGGAGTCATAGCATTTGTTAAACAGGCTCTTATCATTACACATGTGAGTACCATGGCTGCCACAATGTGTACCCATATGAGCAGCACCATGTCCCACCTGTGAGGGGGCTGTAAAGAGGTAGATCACCTGCCCATTTTCACTGCCCTCTGGCCACCCATGTCAAGGGGGCGGTCAGGAAATGGTAAAAATGCAGCTCAACCGCCAGTTTTGGATTGGATGCAGGTGCTGTTTATTCAACAATTGTCTAATTTTTAAATAGAAGGATATCAGGGGCTGAGAAGGCCACCCACTAAGCAAAATGTACACAGAGTATAGCCAGCTTAACTGCAGTCATGTGGGACATGATTCTATGAAGTGCTACCTACTGTAAGTTGGCTGTATGTGGAGCTGGCCACCCTGGTTTGAATTCTGGCTCTATTCCTCCAGCCAAAATCTTTCAATCAGAATACTGAAGGAGCCAAGTGGAAAATTACTGGCTGAACAGATGCTACATCCAATCAAATACAGCCACTGTTTAGACATAGTAATAGCCATGATTGCCAACTGTCAGAATACACCAGTCAGCAGGAGAAAGTCCTCCATCAGCGATGTTTAGCAAGTATGGAAAAATCTACTTGATTTCTCTTGCGCAGCGCAACACAGCTGCATATATGTCGCAGGATAAAAATACAGCCATTGAGCAGGTAGGATATGTCCCTTTTTTTCTTGTTTAACACAAATATACCTTTTAAATCTGAATTCCAGGCAAATATGAGTGCACATTTACACCAGCCCAGTCCGCTAACATGTATTGCATTAAGACAACCCAATTGTTTAAATGAGCTGCCTAATGAACCACAACAAACATAGGCTCCCTTTACACTTGTGCGACTCCAAAGCTGCGATTTTTGAGTGTGACTTTACACTATCTGGCAGTCAAGTTGCATCATAGTAGTGCAGGAGCCTTTTCAAAGTCGCTGTGACTTTAAGTTGAATAGATCCGAACAGGTGCCATTGAATACAATAGGATGTGACATGCCATTTGACTTGGGTTAGATGGGGTAGATTTACTAAAACTGGACCACTCAGAATCAGGTGCAGCTGTGACTGGTAGCCAATCAGCTTCCAACTTCAGCTTGTTCAATTAAACTTTAGCAATAAAAGCTGGAAGCTGATTGGTTCCTATGCAGAGATGTACTAGATTTTGCACTCTCCAGTTTTTAGTGGCCAAAGTCACATGACAAATAGCTATTCTGGTGACGCTATACTCTGACATGCAGCCAGCAGTAGAACTAAAACTCACTTGATTTCTTGTGCCCACAGTGGTGGCATGTCGTTCATAATTACATTATGTTGGCACCTACTCCTAAAGACCAGCCACAGGTGTGGCAAAGTTGCTTGCCATTTTAATGACAGAGTGTCAGCACTGTCATTCTATTAAAGGAAATGAATGCAAATGTTAGATTCACCAGCTGTGTTTCAGTATAAATATTGGCCACAAAAAAAAAGAATAAAAAAATTATAGCCCAAATTCTGATTATGTGCACATGCTCCTAAGACTATGCTTAAAGTGGTACTCAAGGTTTGTTTGTTTGTTTGTTATACTTAACTGCTCTGTGCAATGGTTTTGCACAGAGTAGCCCCAGTCCTCGAATTCTCTGGTCCCCTGCCAGTGTTCCTGGCTCCACCCCCTTGATCAGTGCCCCGAATAGCAAGCTACTTGCTATGGGGGCACTGGTGCGTGCTCACTCCCGAGCCCCACTCCATAACACATTTAGGCTGTGATTGACAGCTGCTGTGTCTCAACCATTGAGGAGAGGGAGACCCAATTCTCCTGTGCACATCACTGGATTGAGATTGGGCTCAGATAAGTATTGAGAGAGCAGCACACAAAAGCTTTTTTACCTTTTATTATTATTATTATTATTATTATTATACAGTATTTATAAAGCGCCAATAGTTCGCTCAGCGCTGTACATTACAAAGGGGGACAGAACATGTGACAGAACAATACCAATACAATGCAAAACATGAGGGGATCGAGGGCCCTGCTCTTTGGAGCTTACAATCTAGGAGGGAGGGGATAGTGGTACAGGAGGAGATAGCTGTGGAGGATGGAGTGGTAGGAAGAGTGGAGGAGGTCGGCAAGTTAGCAGGGGGTAGGGTAGGCTTCCCTGAAGAGATGGGTTTTCAGGGTGCGCCTAAAGGAGAGGAGAGTAGGTGATAATCTGATGGGTTGGGGCAGGGAGTTCCAGAGGATGGGTGACACCCTGGAGAAGTCCTGGAGGCGGGCATGGGAGGAGGAGACCAGGGAACTAGAGAGAAGGAGGTCTTGTGAGGAGCGGAGTGTGCGTGCTGGGCGGTACTTGGATATTAGGTCAGTGATTTAGTTCGGGGCAGTATGGTGGACGGCTTTGTACGTCAATGTTAGGATTTTGAATTTGATCCGTTGCGCAATTGGAAGCCAGTGGAGGGATTGGCAGAGGGGGGTGGCGGAAACGGAGCGGTTGGAAAGGTGAATGAGTCTGGCAGTCGTATTCAGGATCAACTGAAGCGGGGATAGCCAGCGGCGAGGCAGGCCAGTGAGGAGGGAGTTGCAGTAGTCGAGTCGTGATACGATGAGGGAGTGGATGAGCTGTTTAGTGGTTTCTGGGGTTAGGAACTCGCGTATTTTGGCGATGTTGCGGAGGTGGAGTCTGCACGAGTTTGTTAAAGATTGGACTTGGGGCTGGAAGGATAGGTTGGAGTCCAGAATGACACCAAGTACTCTGGCCTGCAGGGCGGGTTTGATATTGGTGTTGTTGGATGTGATGGAGAAGTCAATGGGGGGTGGGGTCCGGGCTGGGGGGAAGACAAGAAACTCGGTTTTGGAGAGGTTCAGTTTAAGGAAGTGGAGCGACATCCAGTCTGATATGTCGCTCAGTAGGTGTGTGTACCTTTTATGCATAAAGGTAAAAAATCTTCAGCCTTTACAACCACTTCAAGGGCTCTTTCACATTGGCTGTAATGCTTACTACATTGCTGCAACCGTGCCACAACTGCAAGCCAAGCGTTTGGTTCATGGTTGCTGTGCAGCTCCATTGATCTCAATGGATGAGTTTGACAGGTGGTGAAATCAAATTCTGCAGTCTCAGTTAAAATTTCCATGGCCGCAAAGCATTGCGGCTGCAGAATCTTTACAGCCCTGTCGGGCTGTAACTTCAGAATTGTCCCTGGGCGGGCAGGGGGAGGCAAATTCATGGCTTAGCCACCTGTTTTTATCCTCACAGACCCATGCAAAAGAGCTCTTAAAGAAACATGCTGATGGGAGAGCAGAGGGATGGCCTCATTCATGTGATGGTGTTCCTTTACTGTCCACCCACGGGCAGACCTTTTTTTAGCTTTAAATTGTATTTCCTCCTCCTTAGGTAAAATCATAGTTTTGTTTACAACTAATTATACTTGCTTACCATTTATAAAGTCTTTTTGTGCCCTTTTGTACAGCTGGCCATAGAATTTGCTATGAAAGAAAATCGCTCAATTCCCTGGCAGAATGCAATGATCACTGCTGCCCGCGGTGATCGTACAAAAAAAAATGACAGGCTGGTTGTTCTGCAATCAATCTATACAACTGGCCAGCACATAGATGGATCAAATTTCTGCTGAACAGGTCAAAATTTGGTCCATCTATGGCCAGCTTAACTGATGCCCTGCTTGTTGAATAGCAGGGTTTTGCACAACTATCTACCAGTAAAATATTCACACTTCTAAATGAACAGTGTCTATTCCTTTAGTAAATTCAGCCCACTGAGTTTTGAGTCTTTGATAAAGTGCACAGGAAGATGGTTTGCTAATCTCATTGCAAGAGAGAATATGTAAATGTTTTACATTAATGGGACATAGATAATTAGATGTGATTAAGAATTATAGCATTCATTATTCTACAGAGTTATCTTCCAGCCTACAACAGGCACATCCTTTATTCTTCAGTATTTTTTTTTTTAGCCTTCCTACAGGACTCTGGCTCTCTAAAACCTTAAAAAAATCTAAGCAGCCCAGAGGAGAAGAGCATCAATGTTACATTCAGTACAGATAAATTTTAGATTCTACAATAACTAATAAATAATCTTTGATACTTGTATTCTATACAGTACCTCTTCCATAATCTTTTTGTTACATGCCCATGTGAATTTTCTCAGGACACAGAAGAACAGTCAACAGTGCAGTTGTGACAACTCAACAAACCTCAAAAGACCAGCAGTAATAGGCACAAATTCTTAAAGCGGTATTAAAACCAAAAATGTAATATATTGCAGTTTTCTTTGTTTAGGCTTTTTCCCCTCTGTTTTCACCTGGTAATCTGGCTGATAATGCACCTCCTGTATTAGCGTGCCCCCACTCTGGATGAAGGCGTACGGGAACACCTTTCGACAGCAGCAATGTCCATCTGGGGGAAGGGGAGTGTTAGATGTACTAACAGATTTAGATAAACTAACAAATTGAAACCAAACTCCAGCTCACACTGCAGTTACACAAGCATTTACAGCAACAGTGTTTTTCTCTTTTGGGATAAGGCCCCTTTCACACTGACGGTCCGATTGGGTCCACCTGTCAGTTTGTCAGGCAGACCCAATCAGACCATCCATAGACCTTAATGGACCGGCGGGTGTCGGTGGACAAGTGTCCGCCGACACCCGCCGGCATCCGATCCGATCCTGTACGTCAAAAAGAGATGGATGGGGATCCATTCCCCATCCGTCTGACAGATCGGATGGGTGGCAGTCAGGTGGAAACAGACAGGCGGTCCGTTTCCATCTGACCACCCAATAGAAGACAGCGGTCTATGTCTGCTCTGCAGCAGCGAAGTGGACACAGACCTGTCATCCGCCTGCTCAGCGGGGATCAGCGATGAGATCCCCTGCTGAGCAGGTGGATCAACTGATTGGTCCGCCCCGTCTGAAAGGGGCCTAACACCCCGCACACACGGATCCCGACTTTCAAATTCTGATGACATGCCTGCTTGAGGTTTGATATGCAAAACATCAGACACAGATGTCTATGCAAATTGCACCAAAAGTAGTGCATGCACTACTTTAGAAATCGGTGCAGCTCTGATCAAGTTGCCGATATGACCGCTGTAATTGCAGACAATAGGGTGTGATTTGCCATGCAAATTGCAAGTCGTATGGCATGCAAATCGCAAGCCAAGTCACACCCAGTGTGACCAGGAACTAAAGGTTTTATAAGAATAAATAAAAGTTGATCATTGTAAGTACCCCTGCAATGTCATAAATGTTTACATTTATGTTTAATACTGCTTTAAGTTGGCCATAGATGGGTCAATTTCTTCATTTAACCAGCAGGTTAGGGCTCATGTACATGTGGCGTTTGGAAACTTCTTCTCAACGATGGAAACTGACTACTGGAAAACGTAGGTTAAAAAAAGTCAGTTCAAATGCGTTTGCATACCACGTTTATGAGCATTTGCCTTTAGAAGCGTTTTTTAAAAGATAACCTCAGGAGCAGGGGCGGACTGAGCATTTGGTAACTTGGGCACTGCCTGAGGGCCCGGGGTCAGTAGGGGGACCCATGAGATGCTCCTGGTACCTTTTTTCATAGGCTTTTTTGAGTTTGGGCAAGGACACAGGAGCCCCATGATCCCCTATTGCCCGGGGTCCCCATGAGTTGTGAGTACGCCCCTGCTCAGGAGACCTTCCCAAATGCCCAGAATGCACTGAAAAACAGTAAAAAATTAACTACTTCAGACATTTTGAGAGAAATTGAGAGAGCAGAAGCAGAGAGAGCAGTATGTGTTGAGATTACCTGTCTTTTCTGGTTGTATTCACTATGGATCTCATCATGAGCATAATGCAGCACGTTTTACCATTTTTTCCTGCACGCGAAACCTGGAACTGACTGCGCTGGTGTACTGAGTCCATTTGAGTACCTGGAAAACACTTTGCATGCAAAATGATAATGATAAAAAGGCTCAGGACAGCATCTGGACCAGTTAAAAAAATGCCTATAAATGCAGTTAACTGCGTTTACAAGTGTTTGAAACGCTGGTAAAATCTACCCCTGGACGCAAGTTTGGTGTGTTAAAAAAAACGTCTGTAAACTCAACTGCCTGTAAATGACTGTAAATGACTGTGTACATGGACACAGGAAAACATTAGGGAGAGTTCAGGGAGGCTGCTGAAAAAAACGCAGAAAAGCTCCTGAAGGTCAGTTTATCAGCTGCAGTGCCCTTAAATAAAAACAAAAATGCCCCGATTCTCCAATCCACACATTTGAGGTGGATGGGGGAAGCTGTGTCATGGTATTCTCATATCAGGGTGATTTCCCTGCCATCAGAATACACACAGATCAGCCAGTCCCTGCTGAATAGCACTGACCACCAATGAATGTGAGATTGTTTTGGGACATTTGACAGTGCCACTGACATCCAATGATTGTGGGTATGTTTTGGGGGTGGTTTTAAGTGTTGTGGGTTTGTCATTGTGGCACACAATGCAATTGAAATGCAGGGAACATTCTTCCACTAATAATAGACAACTTCCTTGTGGCTTCAGTGGGTGACATTTTAAACTTAAGTGGACCTTTCCCCCTGCACTAAAAATCACAGCACTATACCCATCTGCGTGCTGATATAAAATCATCTTGCATTCATTAGGTAAACAAAAATGTATAGCTTATACTTACAATTACTGTTTTTCCACTTCCTGGTTGAGTGAGGTGCTGGTTATGTAACCTTGGTCTTACAGTTCCATCATAGGAAGTTCTGTTACATGTTCCAGTAGGCAGACCCAGAGTTCTAGCCAGAATTACAGGAAGGGTGATGGATTCATCTGCCCTTAGTAAAAATGGCCACTGCAAGAAGAACATGGAGGAAAATTAAAAGAAAAAAAAAGGTATGCAATGAATAAAATGATTGCAATTATCTGTATATCAATTGCCTTTGGTAAACATTTTTATGGGTACCTTTGTTGTGATTTGTACGATGGGGGCAACGTTATTCCTTAACCACCTCAATACCAACATGTTTCCTCATTTACAAAAATGATGGCAAAAAAGATCATCTTGGGGTGCCTACTTTCCAAAAAGAGGTAAATTTAGGGGTGTTTGTCATTTCATTTTTATTTGATATGTTTTAAAATAGAAAATAAAGGAAAACCTTTATTTTTCATTTATTTTTTTTAGTCTTTTTTCCCTTTTATATTGTAAAAAAAAATGTAAAAAACAGTGAATATTAAAATTCCACCAACAGAAAACTCTATGGGAGAGATTCAGGATAACCGCAGAGGGCAAAATCTGGTGCAGCTCTGCATAGATTCCAATCAGCTTTCAGGATTCATTGTCAAAGATTAATTGAACAAGCTGAGGTTAGAAGCTGATTGGCTGCCATGCACAGCTGCACCAGATTCTGAGTGCTCCAGTTTTAGTCCTTTCCAAGATGGCGACCGGAGCAGCCGCACAGCCCTGAGCTCCGGTCGCATACATTGCCACCCACCTCCACCCACTCCTCCACCGGCACCAGCCGCCGCCAGGGATCCCCCCCGACCCTCCGTGCTCCTGGAGGGGGAGGGAGCCCCCACCCGCTGCAGCCCGTGCTCCTGGAGGGGGGCTGTAGCCCGCACCGCGCTGCCCGGAGCCCTGCCACTACAGTGCCAGGCAGGAAGGGGCCTCCCGCACGGCCTAGGACACCATAAGCTGCTGGGCCCTGGCCTAGCACAAAACCTCCACTGCCCACACACCAGAAGGAAGGAGGCCACCATAAGGCCCCACAAGCCTCCCCGGGCCTCCAACAGCCCGCTGCAGTACCAGACCAATCAGGGCCTGCCGACCTACACTGCAGCACGCGGCCTACAGCGCACAATCCGGGCGCCCACTGGTCTCCTGCTGCCACAATCGACAGAGGGACCAGAAGTGAACCTACCTCCATGCCACCAAGCCCAGCAGACGACCCCAGCCTGGTGAGGCCTACCATCGCCCTCCACGTCACAACCCTACTTCCACGCCGCCGAACCCAGCAGATGACCCCAGCCTGGTGAGGCCTACCATCGCCCTCCACGTCGCAACCCTACCCGGACCTGCCGAGCCCAACGGACGATCTCGACCTGGTGAGGCCAACCATCGCCCTCCACGTCGCAACCCTACTCCCACACCACTGAACCCAGCAGACAACCCCAGCCTGGTGAGGCCTACCATCGCCCCCCACATCGCAACCCTGCCCAGACCTGCCGAGCCCAATGGACGATCTCGACCTGGTGAGGCCAACCATCGCCCTCCACGTCGCAACCCTACTCCCACACCACTGAACCCAGCAGACAACCCCAGCCTGGTGAGGCCTACCATCGCCCCCACACCGCAACCCTGCCCAGACCTGCCGAGCCCAACGGACGATCTCGACCTGGTGAGACCTACCATCGCCTTCCCCGGCACAACCCTGCCCTGACCCGCAGCCCATCCGACGTCCACCCTGCATCTCCTCAAGCCCAACGGATGATCTCAACCTGGCGAGGCCTACACCGGTGCAACCCTGCCCTGACCCAAAGCCCATCCGATGGCCCCCGGAAATACTTCCACTGCTGAGCACGAGAACTCGTCACAGAAAGGTACAGCTACGAGATACGCCACTACACGCCGACTATCTACAACCAAGTGCCCTGAGAGACTTTCCACCTCACTTGTCCACCACTTCATTTTCCTCCCTAAAATGCCACCTGTACTCCTCTTCCTCGTACTCTTCTCCTCCGTCCCCAAAATCTCTTCTCCCTATCCCCCCGCTCCTCCCAAACAACTATACATCGCGCCCTCACTGCTTCCATCTCCCCTCTATGGCTCTCACCACCTCCTCCTCTTGTTACTCCACTCTCCCACTGACCCGAATGCCACCTCACCCACAAGGCACCTACCTACTTTCATGAACTGTCACAACCCCCTCAACCTAATACTGGTCCCCCTGCTCCCCAAAACCACCCCTCCGTTTTCGTGTGCATTCCTGAACGCCTGTTTGGTTTTCAACAAACTTATCGCCATCCATGACCTCTTTGTCTCCCGCTCCCTCAACCCCCTGGCAATCACCGAAACCTGGATCCAAACCACCGACTCTACCTCCCCTGCAGCACTCTCCTATGGAGGTCTCACCTGGACCCACTCACCCAGACCCAGCGGTCGAAAAGGTGGTGGGGTTGGTATGTTCCTGTCACTGCAGAGCACCTTC
Organism: Staurois parvus; assembly: GCF_062004578.1. Taxonomy (NCBI): domain Eukaryota; kingdom Metazoa; phylum Chordata; class Amphibia; order Anura; family Ranidae; genus Staurois; species Staurois parvus. The sequence goes on from NW_028317937.1 coordinate 859,341, forward strand.
CAAGTCCTCCCTAACCCTCCCTCTCTATCCTTCTCCTCCTTTTGAGGCCCACTGCATTCGACTATTCTCTCCAATCCCCCTGAGGATCTCTGTAATCTATTGGCCCCCTGGACCCGTATCCCACTTCTTCGACGACTTCAACACCTTGTTACCCTTCTTTCTCTCCTCCGAGCTGCCCACCATGATCCTTGGAGACTTCAACATCCCTACCAACATCAATAGCCCAGCCACATCCCAACTCTTCCACATAACCTTTTCTCCACCCACTCCGACGAGAGCACCCTGGACCTTGTTTTCTCTCATCTGCACCCCCCACAACCTCACAAACACCCCTTTTCACCTCTCTGACCACAACCTCATCACCTTTTCAGTCTCCTCGTCCTCTTACACCTACCCCTCCAAATGTCAAACCATCACCAGCCGAAACCTCCGCAACCTGAACTCTGCCCCCTTCCACTCTGCATCTGACCAACTTTACGACAGTATACTTCCCCTGTCCTGCCCTGATCTGGCCACTACTGTCTATAACAACTCGCTGTCAGCCGCTCTTGACTCCTTAGCACCCCTAACCACACGAAACATTAGACCCCGACCGCTTCAACCCTGGCAGAATGACCATACCAAAAACCTCAAGCCACGCAGTCGTGCGCTAGAGCGACTATGGCGCAAAACCAGATCCCAACAAGCGTTCACCCGATACAAATCCGTCTTCCTCACTTACACTTCCTCCCTCCATGCTGCCAAGCAAGCCTACTTTGTAACCCTCATCAATACCCTCTCCTCCAGCCCTTGCCGGCTCTTCTCCACTTTCAACTCTCTGCTCTCTCCGCCCCCACCTCCACCCAGCACCTCACTCACTGCCCACAAGATTGCTAACCACTTCCAAAGCAAGATCAACGCATATCACGGGGACATCACCACTGCTCAGACTTCCGCCACCCCTTGTATCCCGCACACAAAAACAGCCTCAACACTCCTTCGACCTCGCCACTATCCAGACCTCCACCCCACCCAACATTCCGCACACTAAAACCCCCTCAACACTCCCCTCCTTCAACCCTGCTACCACTGAAGAGGTCACTAAGATCTTCTCTGAAGCTTGCCTTACCACCTGCCCCCCTTGACCCTGTCCCCACACAACTCCTACGATCTCCCTCCTCCTCCATCCTACGCTCCCTCACTCACATCTTTAATCTCTCCCTCTCTACTGGCACATTCCCCTCCCCCCTGAAGCACGCGCACATCACTCCCATACTTAAAAAAAAAAAACCCTCCCTGGATCCCACCGACCTAAACAACCTTAGACCCATCTCCCTGCTGCCATTTTCATCCAAACTCCTTTAGCACTTAGCATATAATCACCTAAGCTCCCACCTCACCAACAACAACCTCCTTGATCCCCTACAATCTGGCTTCCGTCCCCTACACTCCACCGAAACCGCCCTACTCAAACTCACCAACGACCTGCTAACCGTCAAAGCCAATGGCCACTACTCAGTGCTACTACTCCTCGACCTCTCCGCAGCGTTCGACACGGTCAACCACCCCCTCCTCCTCAAAAAACTGTACTTTTTTGGCCTCAGAGACTCCACTCTCTCTTCCTATCTATCTCAACGTTCCTTCAGTGTTACCTATAACGCTGCCACCTCCCTCTCACTCCCCCCTGTCTGTTGGGGTCCCCCAAGGTTCTGTCCTCGGGCCCCTTCTCTTCTCCATCTACACCTCCTCCCTTAGTCAACTGATACACTCCCACGGCTTCAACTACCATCTCTATGCTGATGACACTCATTTATCTCTCTACCCCTCGCCTCACTCCTTCAGTCTCTGCCCGAATCACTAACCTTCTGAACGACATATCAGACTGGATGTCACTCCACTTCCTCAAATTAAACCTTGCCAAAACTGAGCTCCTAGTTTTCCCCCCAGCCTGCGCCCCCGACCTCTCCATCACGACCAACAACGCCACCATCAGTCCCACCCTGCAAGTCAGAGTACTAGGTGTCATTCTAGACTCCAATCTGTCTTTCCAGCCCCAGATTTAATCGCTGACAAATTCATGCAGACTCCACCTCCGCAACATCTCCAAAATACGCACGTTCCTAACTCCTGAAACTACAAAGCAACTCATTCACTCCCTTATCATATCACGACTTGACTACTGTAACTCCCTCCTCGCCGGCCTACCCCAACACAGGCTATCCCCGCTTCAGTCTATCCTGAATTCTGCGGCCAGATTCATTCACCTTACCCAACCGCTCCATATCCGCAACCCCCCTCTGCCAATCCCTCCACTGGCTTCCGATTGCCCAACGCATAAAATTCAAAATATTAACATTGACGTACAAAGCTGTTCATAACACTGCCCCAAACTATATCACTGACCTGATATCCATCTACCACCCAAAACGCACTCTCCGCTCCTCACAAGACCTCCTACTCTCCAGTTCCCTAGTCTCCTCCTACCATGCCTGTCTCCAGGACTTCCCCCATCCTCTGGAACTCACTATCCCAATCCATCAGACTGTCACCTTCCCTCCCCACCTTTAGGCGAACCCTGAAAACTCATCTCTTCAGAGAAGCCTACCCCACCCTCACCTAATTGCTGATCTCCTCCGCTCTTCCCACCACTCCATCCCCCACAGCTATTTCCTCCTGTACCACTCTCCCCTCCCTCCTAGATTGTAAGCTCCAAGGAGCAGGGCCCTTGAACCCCTCGTGTATTGTATTGTTACTGTACTGTCTCGTGTACTGTCTCCCATTATAATGTACAGCACTGAGCAAACTGTTGGCGCTATATAAATACTGTATTATAATAGTAAATCTCCTATCAGTCTAAAAAATTTAATGTTGCACCCTCTAGTCTACATAGCTGTTGAGAGTAGTTAGAAACATGCTAAAAGCCTTGGTTTATACAGAGGGTTACTTCAAGTTAAGCTGGAGGGTGCTACAGGTCAGTCCTTTGTACCTTCTCCTGCTCTAAAAGCTTAGTCAGTAGGCGGAGTTGAGGGGGGTTGACCTGTATATTTACGGAAGTCTGAAAATCCCAGGCAGGAGGCCTGGCAGTATGGCAGACCAGCCCATGGAAGATGAAGTGCTGCTGTGTAGCCTGGGAGGGGGCCCCAAAGATGAGGGGGTTCTGGCTCTAGGTTGGAGGCTAAAAGTTGGAGGAGAAACGGTCTGCATAGCTTGGAGAAGAACCAGCCCAGCTAGATGGTCTGAACGCAGTTCTAGCCACATCTGCAGGACAAGGACAGTGTGGATACCTCTACACCACCAGGGCCTATAAAGGAAAAGTCTGCTGGATGCAAGTTTGTTGGCAAGTCTTCAGAGAATGGTTTATAGCTTACCCAATCCTTTCTCCTGGGATCAGATACCATAGCCAGGTGAAAAAACACAAGAAAAAGAGGGTGCAAACGCCTAGTGCATTATTCCAAACACTTTATTAAAGGACATAAAAATTATTTGTACTCACAAGTGTAGTGAGCTAAAGGCATAAATGCATAAAGAACACAAGAGAGTCCACTCTCCACTTCCATCTGGAGACAGGATGACAAAAACAGCTGACGTGTTTCTGGGAACCATTTCCCTTCCTTAGAGCTATAGCTTCGTAGCCAGGTGGGGTGGTATTTTGTTCACATATTTGGGGCTTTGCTAAAAATTTACTCAAGGGGAAATGGGGTTCTGGCAGGCTACCACTTTGAAAAAAGCCTGTCATAGTTCTGGCTGGAAAACCGTCAAATTCCTACCATTTTTTTACTAGTCTAGAAAAAGAAACTGTCCTCCGTTGCTATTCTGCAATCAAACTGGGCATCCCATAAACCCTTTACCCTATCCAAGTTATTTTCCTTAATAAAACTGTGTCTTGTGTCTGGATTCAAGTAAAAAACACATGTGTTGCCTGGCTGTGCAGGAACTAAAGGGGAACCCAAAGTCAGTGGCTCTTGAGGGTAGTGATATATATATATATATATATATATATATATTTATATTTGAGCATTGTGTTGCATGACCAAGTAATTGTCGGTCAAACTAGTGTTAGTGTTTACATACACTTTAAGCTGTCTCCTTTTTGACATGGTGTTAATTTACAAGTATCTCTAAAGGGCTTATGATAAACTTAAGTGAAAGAGATATCACAGTAGGTGTCTGCTATGAAACCAGGCTCAATGCCTGCACGCCTAACTAAGATGCCCTCTTTTACCCTTTGATAACACTATGACAACTGACGACAACATGCTTGATAAGATTTCTTCACTTCAAATATCTTCACCAATCAGCACTAGGCACTATTAGATTCAATTTCATAGTTACAGGGCAGACAAAGTACAGATAAACATATGACAGGTATGACCATATACTCTTAGGGGTCTATAAGCCTTTTCACACAACTTTCAATTAGAATAATGTGTGAATCCTGAGTGAAAGTTGCGTACATCTTGTGTGAAAACATTTATAAATGGAGCCCTTAGTGTACAAATGTGGTATTTCAGATATAGTACACAATTTTGAATAATGATGGTATCTAAAAACCAATTTTTACATCTAAGGAAAATTGCAGTTGACATCTTTGTCTGCCCCAAAATCATTCTGTAGAATGATTGTTACATGACCATTGGAGTGCAGTTTTCAATATGAACCTCTTCCATCCCCCCAGACCCTCCTCATTACTGGTAAACATAAACACCTCATCTCCTGTGCAGACATACTGCCTAGCTTGCCCAAGGCTGGTCAGTATTCACATTCCAAAGCTCTGGCTTTCTCCCCATTGTTTACACAATTTACCATATCACTCAGGGCCAGTTCACATCAGAATCACACAGCAGTGTTGTCCGCATTCCTATACCATTCCCGCATTCCCCTGCAGTGCGATTTGGAAAATTATACCGCAACCCCCGAAAAGTAGTGTATGCACAAATTTTGAAAAAAGTACCGCACCATGTCACATGGCACTGCAGTACCATGTGATCTGAGTTTGGGGTGCTGTTAACAATTTATTGGTACCCACAGCAGATCACAAAGGCACTGCATTTTGAACACTGTACAGGAAACATACACAAAATGCACCTTTTCTATACTGTGTTCAGGTGGGAACCCTAAAATGGAACTAAAAACAAAAATAAAGCTTGCAGGTAGGCAGGCAGGCTTTTTATTGCAGAAGAGGCATGCAAGGTCTCTTCTGCAATAAAATAAACCTACCTGTGGAACACTGAACACGTCACTCATTAGAGAAAGTATATTTCAGGTCTGTAGTCTGGAAACCCCAACGATTGCCACACCTAACACATTTCACACAGAATGGGCCTAAAAGACAAGTATGACCAATGCTTTTTTGTCCATACTTCTCTTGTGGGTCACAGGAAGGCAATTACTTTTGTCCTTCTGTGATCCAGGGTCAGCTGGTAGTGTACTTTTGAATGGGCAGGGATTCTTCAGGCTCCGAGAGCACCCTGACGATAATATTGGGATCCACCTAGCAGCCTGATTTACAGCTGGTTTCTTCTTCCAGCATGTAACTGAGAGCCAGAGCCAGCTGCCCCCAGTCCCGAGCCTGGTGCTCCAGTGAGCTCTAAAGGGGCAGCTTGGAGAGTGGTGACTGACAGTCAACATTCTCTGCTTAGAGAGGACCAAGAACTGAGCGATCAATGGCAATGTCATTGCTCAGCTCTCAGTTTTAGAGGCACCATGGGACAGCTGCAGCATCACACAGATGCTGCAACATGGAAGTGAGTATGTATGGGGTTTTTTTTGGTATTTTTTTTCAAGTCCCATTCTTCTCAATTATTCATAGAGAATTATGTGTTTAGTGTGCAGCCATTTGTACATAGACATTGCAGCACAACAGAGGCTTCTTGCAGCCAGTACCTGTCAAACTGGTGGGATCCCACAGGTATGGTATATACAATGGTCCATGCTAGACCAATGTACTATGTAAAAATATCCATACCTAGAATTGTTTAACAGACCAAAAGGGACCAAGTGCAAGAAATGTATTGGGGTTTACATGCTCTTTAAAACTATGCAGACACATACCTGCCATGCTTCATTTATAAATCCTTTACTGCACATTTATAGTAATTGTGTTTTTATACAGGAGCAACTATCTGAATAATCTAATTAGTCAACACCCCAAAGTAATAGATGCAAGGTGCCAAAGATCATTCAGTCCTGCCTGTCTACTGGTCAAAGGTTCTGTGGTGACAGAATGCTCTTGTTCTTTAGAGAAGAAAACCCTATCCTGGTGCCAGACCATTTAAACTATTCTTGTGACTTCCCTTGGTTCTCCTTATCCAACTGATCGCTGGATTTGCAAAAAAAAAGTCACATAACACTCTTTTTTCTCTCTTCTTCTGTTTCCAGGATGTGGCATTGTTTCACATGTTGGTGCTCTTGTGATGTGGACAACTTCTGTTGGCTGCTCAGAGGCAAGGATCTCTTAGGATCCAGAAGAGAAGTATACAATGGTGAGTCCCTCCACTGTTAGAATACAATAGCACAGCAGGGAGAATTTTCTCATCCACCTAGATTTCGTGGCTGGGCAAATTGGTTCATTTTTTTTTTTTTCAGCCTACGGCATTTAATCATAAATATTTTAGAACTATTAAACATCTTGCTGTTTTAAGAATATGAGTAAACCATTTTTTGAGATGCTTGAACATGTGTTTCAGAGAAAGTCATAGAATGTAAATGATTAGATAAATAGGTAAATCTCAGTTGTTTATCAGATTTAGTGCATGCCTAAGATAACAGTACAGCAGCAAAAATGGTATGGCGGCCGGGCAAACACTTCGTCCATCCAGGAGGGGGTGCTGCTTATGATGGAGTGTGGCTTTGAATGAGTGCAGAGCAGTTAAACACAGCACTTTAATTATGCCTTCTCTACTTTCACAGGTAACTGCATTTATCTGCTACCTCCACTCTTAACCAGACAAACGCATTGACTCCTGCTGTTCTTCTCTGGGTAACTGCATTTATCTGCTACCTCCACTCTTAACCAGACAAACGCATTGACTCCTGTTAAATTCTGAACAAATGTTGTAATTATATCTGTGTATCTGTTGACTTGTCCTCACCTCTAGGCGCACTCAGGTTTATGACTGTGGCCTGGTTCCTAAGAAACATCCCCCACTACTCATGTGAGCCTTATCAGCTTCTAATTGGGGCGGAGTTGAATGCTCATTTGAGCATCTCCCTATAAATTTAGTTCAGCTCATGGGGGAGATCTCTGATGGGGGGCACAGTCTCTGATGGGGGTGCTGCTTATGATGGAGTGTGGCTTTGAATGAGTGCAGAGCAGTTAAACACAGCACTTTAATTATGCCTTCTCTACTTTCACAGGTAACTGCATTTATCTGCTACCTCCACTCTTAACCAGACAAACGCATTGACTCCTGTTAAATTCTGAACAAATGTTGTAATTATATCTGTGTATCTGTTGACTTGTCCTCACCTCTAGGCGCACTCAGGTTTATGACTGTGGCCTGGTTCCTAAGAAACATCCCCCACTACTCATGTGAGCCTTATCAGCTTCTATTTGGGGCGGAGTTGAATGCTCATTTGAGCATCTCCCTATAAATTTAGTTCAGCTCATGGGGGAGATCTCTGATGGGGGGCACAGTCTCTGATGGGGGTGCTGCTTATGATGGGGGTGCTGCTTATGATGGAGTGTGGCTTTGAATGAGTGCGGAGCAGTTAAACACAGCAGTTGAACTAAAGCAGGAGAACTTAAGCAGCACGAAGACACAACAACAGCAAGAAACTCTACTGCATGCTGGACAGACTGCAAGGAAACATCTTTTACATACCAGAGTCCCACTCCATGTACCTTTTATATAATACACCCCTCTTCTCCTCTTAATATTACTATCCTCTGTTCCCAAATCTCATTTCTTTACCCCTCTGCTCCACCCCAAAACTTGTACATCTACCCCTCATTGCTATCATCTCCCTACTATTGCTTTCATCACCTCCCCAAAATGCCTCTTCCACTCCTCCTTCTCATTTTCCTCTCCTCTGTTCCCAAAATCCATTCACTATATCCCTCTGCTCCTCCCAAACATTTGTATATTGTGCCCTCACTGCTTCCCTCACCCCTCTATGGCACCCACCACCTCCTCCTATTACTCCACTCTCCCACTGACCCAAACACCTCCACTAGTAGTTTCTCACGCTCCTGCACATCCCGCTCCCATGCCACCTTTCTCACCCTTCTCCTCCTCATAACCGCGGGGGACATCTCCCTGAATCCTGGCCCTCCACCACCTCCCTCACCCGCACAAAACCCTCCCACCTCCACATCCTGCCGCAACCCCCGCAACTTAGTATCTGTCCCCCTGCTCCCTAAAATCTCCCCCCCGTTTTCATGTGCACTCCTGAACGCCCGATCAGTGTGCAACAAGCTTACCGCCATCCACGACCTCTTTGTTTCCCGCTCCCTCAACCTCCTGGCGATTACGGAAACCTGGATCCAGCCCACTGACTCTACCTCCCCTGCTGCACTCTCCTACGGAGGTCTCACCTGGACCCACTCACCCAGGCCCAACGGTCGTAAAGGTGGTGGGGTTGGCCTGCTCCTGTCACCGCTGAGCACCTTCCGAGTCCTCCCAAACCCCCCCTCTCTATCCTTCTCCTCCTTCGAGGCCCACTGCGTCCAACTATTCTCCCCAACCCCCCTGAAGATTGCTGTGATATACCGGCCTCCTGGATCCATACCTCGCTTCCTGGAAGACTTCTCCTCCTGGCTACCCTTCTTCCTCTCCTCTGAGCTACCCACTATCATCCTTGGGGATTTCAACATCCCTGTCAACCTCGACAACCCGGACACAGCCCGTCTCCTCCACTTAACCTCCTCCTTTGCACTTGCACAGTGCATACAATCCACCACCCACTCCGACGGTAATATCCTTGATCTTGTCTTCTCCAACCGCTGCGCTCCCCACAACCTCACTAACACCCCCTTCCCTCTCTCTGACCACAACCTGATTACCTTCTCTATCTCCTCATCCTCCAACGCCTACCCCTCCAAATGTCACACTTCTACCAGCCGTAACCTCCGCAACCTTAACCCTGCCTCCCTCCACTCCGCAGCTGATCAACTCCATGACCGCATCCTCCCCCTGTCCTGCCCCGACTTGGCTATGATCGCCTACAACAATGCGCTGTCAACAGCCCTTGACTCACTAGCGCCTTTAACCACACGCAACATCAGACCCCGACCGCTCCAGCCCTGGCAGACTGATCACACCAAAACCCTCAAACGACACAGTCGTGCCCTGGAGCGACTATGGCGCAAAACCAAATCCGAACAAGCCTTCACCCAATACAAATCTGCCTTCCACACCTACACCTCCTCCCTCCATACTGCCAAACAAGCCTACTTCCTGACCCTCATCAAGGCCCTCTCCTCCAATCCTCGCCGACTCTTCTCCACCTTCAACTCTCTACTCTCGCCACCCCCACCTCCACCCAGCACCTCACTCACTGCCCTTGAGATTGCCAATCACTTCAAAAACAAGATTGACACAATTCGCAAGGACATTGCCGCAACTCACACGCCTTCTCAACCCGTCCCCTCTCACACAGCTACCCCCTCATCCCCCCTCCCCCTCGACATAACCCACAGGGACTTCGTCACTGCTCAAACTCCCTCCAACCCCCTTCCCCCTCACTCAGCTACCCCCTCTACACCCCTCTCCCACGGCCCCACCACTGCTCTGACCTCCTCTCCCACCCCACCCTACATTCCTCATACTGAAGCTCCCCCAACACTCCGCACCTTTGACCTTACTACCATCGAAGAAGTCTCCAATATCCTCTCTGATGCCCGCCTCACCACCTGCCCCCTCGACCCTATCCCCTCACAACTCCTACAACCTCCCTCCCCCTCCATCCTACGCTCCCTCACCCACATCTTCAATCTCTCCCTCTCCTCTGGCACTTTCCCTTCCCCTCTGAAACATGCACACATCACCCCCATACTTAAAAAGCCCTCCCTGGACCCCAATGACCCGAACAACCTCAGACCCATCTCCCTGCTCCCATTTACATCTAAACTCCTCGAGCGCCTAGTCTACGCCCGTCTATGCTCTCACCTCAACGACAACAACCTCCTCGATCCCCTACAGTCCGGCTTCCGTCCCCTACACTCCACCGAAACTGCCTTACTCAAACTCTCCAACGACCTGCTAACCGCCAAAGCTAATGACCACTATTCAGTGCTCCTACTCCTTGACCTCTCTGCGGCCTTTGACACAGTCGACCACCCCCTCCTCCTCAAAAAACTACACTCCCTCGGCCTCAGAGATTCTGCTCTCTCCTGGCACTCATCCTACCTGTCACAACGCTCTTTCAGCGTTACCTATAAAGCCACCACCTCCCTCTCACACCCCCTCTCTGTTGGGGTCCCTCAAGGCTCTGTCTCTTCTCTCTCTCTCTTCGGGCCCCTTCTCTTCTCCATCTACACCTCCTCCCTTGGCCAACTCATACACTCTCACGGCTTCAACTACCACCTCTATGCCGACGACACACAAATCTATCTCTCAACCCCCCACCTCACCCCCTCGGTCTCCGCCCGAATCACACACCTGTTGAGCGACATATCAGACTGGATGTCGCTCCACTTCCTTAAACTGAACCTCTCCAAAACCGAGTTTCTTGTCTTCCCTCCAGCCCGGACACCACCCCCCATTGACTTCTCCATCATGTCCAACAACGCCACCATCAAACCCGCCCCGCAGGCCAGAGTACTTGGTGTCATTTTGGACTCCAACCTATCCTTCCAGCCCCAAGTCCACTCTTTAACAAACTCGTGCAGACTCCACCTCCGCAACATCGCCAAAATCCGCACGTTCCTAACTCCAGAAACCACTAAACAGCTCATCCACTCCCTCATCATATCACGACTCGACTACTGCAACTACCTCCTCACTGGCCTGCCTCGCCGCTGGCTATCCCCGCTTCAGTCCATCCTGAATACGGCTGCCAGACTCATTCACCTTTCCAACCGCTCCGTTTCCGCCACCCCCCCCTCTGCCAATCCCTCCACTGGCTTCCGATTGCGCAACGGATCAAATTCAAAATCCTAACGCTGACGTACAAAGCTGTCCACCATACTGCCCCGAACTACATCACTGACCTAATATCCAAGTACCGCCCAGCACGCACACTCCGCTCCTCACAAGACCTCCTTCTCTCTAGTTCCCTGGTCTCCTCCTCCCATGCCCGCCTCCAGGACTTCTCCAGGGTGTCACCCATCCTCTGGAACTCCCTGCCCCAACCCATCAGATTATCACCTACTCTCCTCTCCTTTAAGCGCACCCTGAAAACCCATCTCTTCAGGGAAGCCTACCCCGCCCCCTGCTAACTTGCCGACCTCCTCCACTCTTCCTACCACTCCATCCCCCACAGCTATCTTCTCCTGTGCCACCATCCCCTCCCTCCTAGATTGTAAGCTCGAAAGAGCAGGGCCCTCGATCCCCTCATGTTTTGCATTGTATTGGTATTGTTCTGTCACATGTTCTCTGTAATGTACAGCGCTGAGCGAACTATTGGCGCTTTATAAATACTGTATAATAATAATAATATGGCGTCCTTCCCGGATCATGCTTTGCACGAGCCTGCAGGGCCCGCACTGTGGCGAGATCTGTCACTGGCCGTGTACCACGGACATGGCCGATGACAGATCTGTGTACCAGCCCCGTTGCCAGTACCATGTGACCTGCTACGACCAATCACAGCAGGTCACATGACCGTTGTATACAATGGATGGCTTCCTTTCATGCCATCCATTGTATACTAGTGTGTCTAGCTGTGAATGGTCAGAGCGATCACATGGACAGGCTGGGCAATCACAGCCCATCTATGTCATGTGATTAGCTGTGGCCAATCACAGCTAATCACAGCAGAAAAAACATGAATGAATCAATTTAATTCAGTTAAATTATTTGCTATAATCAATCAAATTGGTTAAAAATTAAATACTGCTCACTTCCTCAAAGTAGTACAATGTTACTATGGTAATATTATATTACTTTGGTCATAGTGCAATATGAAAATAAAATCTTAAAGAGAAAAAATTTAATAAAAAATAGAAAAGAATTGAAAACAAATTATCATTTTTTATTTTCGTACTGTCACCAGTCAGTGTACCTGATCACCACCACACCAGTTATATGCTGACTCTACTGCACTGGTGACAGTAAGAAAAAAAGGTTGTGAAAATAATTTATGTAATTTCCTCATTTTCCAAAAAATTGTGGCAAAAAAAATTACAACTTCAAAAAACTCGCCATGCCTCTTTTGAAATACGTCGGACTGTCTACTTTGCAAAAAGGGGTCATTTGGGGGATATCTGTACTGTTCTGACATTTTTGGGCCTCAAGAAATTAGATTGGCTGTCAGTACGTCAGGATTGGTAAATTTTCAGATATATTCCATAGTTTGTGAACTCTATAACTTTCCTATAGAGTAAATAATAAATACTGATTTTAATTATTTCACCAAAGAAATATAGTAGAATACATACCCTCTCTCCCCCTCTCTGTTGGGGTCCCCCAAGGCTCTGTCCTCAGGCCCCTTCTCTTCTCCATCTACACCTCCTCCCTCGGCAAACTGATACACTCCCATGGCTTCAACTATCACCTCTACGCCGATGACACGCAAATCTACCTCTCCACTCCTCGCCTCACCCATTCAGTCTCCGCCCGTATCACCCACCTACTGAACGACATATCAGACTGGATGTCGCTCCATTTCCTCAAATTGAACCTTTCCAAAACCGAGCTCCTGATTTTCCCCCAAGCCCGTGCCCCCCCCCCCCACCCTCTCCATCACGACCAACAACGCCACCATCAGTCCCAACCCGCAAGCCAAAGTCCTAGGTGTCACTCTAGACTCAGACCTGTCCTTCCAACCCCATGTCCAATCATTGGCAAACTCATGCAGGCTCCACCTCCGCAACATCTCCAAAATATGTTCGTTCCTAACCTCAGACACTACTAAACAACTCGATCACTCCCTTATTATCTCACGTCTGGACTATTGCAACTCCCTTCTCACCGGCCTACCTCATTGCAGACTATCCCCGCTTCAGTCTATCCTGAACTCAGCGGCCAGACTCATCCACCTTACCAACCGCTCCGCATCTGCCACCCCCCTCTGTCATTCCCTCCACTGGCTCCCAATTGCCCAACGCATTAAATTCAAACTACTAACACAGACATACAAAGCCATTCATAATGCTGCCCCAAACTACCTCACCGACCTGATACCCAAATACCACCCTATCCGTAATCTTTGCTCCTCACAAGACCTCCTACTTTCTAGCTCCCTGGTCTCCACCTCCCACACCCGACTGCAGGACTTCTCCAGGACTTCCCCCATCCTCTGGAACTCACTACCCCAATCCATCAGACTGTCACCTACCCTCCTCACCTTTAGGCGCACCCTGAAAACCCATCTCTTCAGGGAAACCTACCCCGCCCTCACCTAACAGCCGATCTCCTCCACTCCTCCTATCACGCCATCCCCCACAGCCACTTCCTCCTGCACCACCATCCCCTCCCTCCTAGATTGTAAGCTCGAAAGAGCAGGGCCCTTGAACCCCTAGTGTTTTGTTTTGTTACTGTATTGTCTCATGTTCTGTCCCCCACTATAATGTACAGCGCTGAGCAAACCTTTTAGCGCTATATAAATACTGTATTATAATAATAATAATAAAAATCTTGGCCTTGGCCTAAGTTTAAGAAGAACAATTATTTATTTGAAAACTTTTATAACAGAAACAAAGAAAAATGTGGGGTTTTTTTTCAAAATTTTTGTATTTTTTTGTTAATTTAGAAAAAAATAAAAACCCCAGTGGTGATTAAATACCACTAAAAGAAAGCTCTAGTTGTGTGAACAAAATGATAAAATTTTAGTTTGGGTACAGTGTTGCATGACAGCGCAATTGTCATTCAAAGTGTGAGAGCACTGAAACCTGAAAATTGGCCTGGGCAGGAAGGGGGTAAAAGTGCCCAGTATTGAAGTGGTTAAAAAAAAATAAATATCGACATGCTATATATTTGAGTAGCTTACCTGCCCAAAAAAGGGCTAAAATTATCCCTGGCAATGACACTCCCATAGACTTGCTGCACATGAGCTGGTAATAATGAAAGGCAACATTTTTTTGGATTACAAGAAAAACTTAGTTGGTAACATCAGCTACAGGGGTTGTGTATTTATTGGTGATCTGGGATTGGTTCATTTTTATGAAAGTGAGTCAGTCCACAATGTCAATGAACAGGTGAATTTGTCTCTGTAACAAAACCTGTTTTCCACACTGAAGGCTTCAGACACATTTCAAGGCAAGCCAGAATCTCCAGCATTTACTGTGCAAGCTTCAGCCAGTGCTCCAGCCTGAATGCCCAATAAATCATGGAGTCCTCCCTTTGAGGAGTGTCTTCATCAACCCTGGACCCCAAGTAGTCTGCAATCATATAGTTTAGGTGGTGCCTGTGACTGCAGCCGGGCCTGTACATTGTAGTTGCTGAAACAACTTAAAGGAGAAGTACAATCAAAGCTTTTTTGGCTGTACTTCTCATGTGGATCACAAGAGTGCAGTTCATTCTGCACTCCTGTGACCCATTCTCAGCTGACAATGGGCTGAAGTCTGAGGTAGATGAAGAGGTTGTGTCCTCGAAACGTGTTAGCCTGTTGGTCATCCAGGGTTCCATCGTATGTTCTCAGATGTTGTTTGGATCATACATCTTGTTCAGTTTGACATGCCTGTGTTATTATGTCCATTGTGAGTATGATACCTATTTTGTTTCTTCAATAAATTATTTTAAACGATAATGCACTAGGTCAATGCGCCCTTTTTCTGTTTCTCCATTTGTATCCAGTGTATTTGGACCACCCCGGTCTGAGGGCAGCAAGCAGTGCATACTCCACAAAATTCCAGAACATTCCTATTGGGTCTACTGAGTCCTTTCCTACTGCAGGAGTAAAGTGTTTGTTGTGTTGAAGTCCGCTGTCGGCTGATGTCACTGGTCCAGGTCCAGGCTGGGGGAAGATGCCGACTTCACAGTCGGCATCCACCCCAGAGTATGGAGCAGCACTTGGCTCAACCAGCCGCTCCATCCGCCTCCACAGCCCAACTCTCCAGTAATTGACTGACAGTTCTGCTCTTTGCTCAGAGCAGAGAAAACTCAGCAGTCATGTGATCACTCATCACATGTGATCGTTATAACCCTTGGAGCTGACAGGGGACAAATGAAGCATTGGACCAATAATTCCTCCATCTAGGTAAGTAGAATTGGGGAAAAAAACAACCCCATACTTCTCTTTTAAATATATCTGGTAGAGAGCAGAGATGGCATTCTCAGCAACAAAAATGGTGGATGTGTACCTGCTAAGGTGCTGTATTGTATGCCATAAACTTTTGGAAAGGAAGCAGATTCCAGCAGCTGGAATGGAAGCAGCTGTAAAGCCAGCAGTTTGCCAAGATGATTTTGATTACTGGACACCTGCCTGGCCAAGGACACTACTAGAAATGGCAGGATGAAGTTGGGAATCCTACAGTTAGGTTCAAGCCCACACTTGGCCCTATCCAGCTTGGCCCCACATTGACCCTCTTCACTGCTTTATGTACCACAAGGTAGCTATCTATAACCCCTTGTCATACTTCCCTCCCTATTGCTTGAGACCACAGATATTGCAGCTGATGAAGATGGAGAATCTTGCGTAGTATAGGGAAAGGTGCAAAGTGTGAAATGAGAAGTGTCTTTTGCTGCCAAGTGGTATTGTTAAACTGCTGCTTCCACTACATTTTGTGGTATAGATTCATGTGTCTCCTCATGCATGTGGTATCCAAATAACTGGAATTTCTACCATGACTGATGCACTGTAGTCAGAGGCTGCAGACCACGAAACCGCTGTCGGAAGCAAATGACTAAATAAAGGCTGACTACTGCGCTTTGTGCAATGGCCTTGGGGATAGCATGGTCCCTCCCTCTAGTCTTCTGCAACCCTCTGCTGCCCCTGGACAAAATCCTCCTTCACATACAGTTGTGTTCAAAATAATAGCAGTCAGACATCACTAACCTGATCAATCACTGTTTTTGGTAGAAATGATATTTCTACATGGCAAATAATTTAATAGCAGGTGTAGTAGAGTAATAGAAATCCAACAGACCCAACAGTCATGACATGCACGCTGCTGATTCTGTGTAATTGAATCACTAATTGAAAGGGGCATGTTCAAAATAATAGCAGTGTGGAGTTCTATTAGTGAGGTCATTCATTCTTTGAAAAACAGGTGGCAATTATTGCCCTTATTTAAGGAAGGAAGGCAGCAAATGTTGTACATGCTGGTTACAGTGCATTTCTCTGAAATTCTGAGGAAAATGGGAAGTTCCAAACATTGTTCAGAAGAACAGCGTACCTTGATTAAAAAGTTGATTGGAGAGGGGAAAACATGTGCAGAAGATGATAGGCTGCTCAGCTAAAATGATCGCAAATGCTTTAAAATGGCAACCAAAACCTGAAAGATGTGGAAGAAAGCGAAAAACTACCATTCGAATGGATAGAAGAATAGCCAAAATGGCAAGGACTCAGCCAACAATCAGCTCCAGGAAGATCAAAGAAGATCTAAAGTTACCTGTGAGTACTGTTACAATTAGAAGACGCCTATGTGAAGCCAAGCTATCTGCAAGAAGCCCCCGCAAAGTCCCACTGTTGAAAAAAAGACGTGCTGAAAAGGTTACAATTTGCCAAAGAGCACATTGACTGGCCTAAAGAGAAATGGCGCAACATTTTGTGGACTGATGAAAGTAAGATTGTTCTTTTTGGGTCTAGTGGCCAGAGACAGTTTGTCAGACGACCCCCAAACACTGAATTCAAGCCACAGTACACTGTGAAGACAGTGAAGCATGGTTGTGCAAGCATCATGATATGGGGATGTTTCTCATACTATGGTGTTGGGCCTATTTATTGCATACCAGGGATCATGGATCAGTTTGAATACATCAGAATACTTGAAGAGGTCATGCTGCCTTATGCTGAAGAGGAAATGCCCTTGAAATGGGTGTTCCAACAAGAGAACGACCCCAAACACACCAGTAAACGTGCAACATCTTGGTTCCAGACCAACAAGATTGATGTTATGGAGTGGCCAGCCCAATCCCCGGATCTTAATCCAATAGAAAACTTGTGGGGTGACATCAAAAATGCAGTTTCTGAGGCAAAACCAAGAAATAGAGAAAAACTGTGGAATGTAGTCCAATCATCCTGGGCTAGAATACCTGTTCACAGGTGCCAGAGGTTGGTTGACTCCATGCAACACAGATGTACAGCAGTTCTCAGAAACAGTGCTTATACAACTAAATATTAATTAAGTGATTCAAAGGAAAGCAAAATATTCAAACATTTTTCAGTTTATATAGTGAATGTTTGAGTTTGTAAAGAAGAATACAAACACTGCTATTTTTTTGAACCGTCTAATATTCACTTTTCTTCAATTTGTTTAGAGGAACAACACAAATTTGATATATTTATCTTCATGTTTTGATTTGGAATAGAATGTGTAGTGTCCCCAATGCATTTGTGTGTATGGAAATAAAAGCTATTAGAAGGATTTTGAGCTTTATTCACTTTTTTCAACACACTGCTATTATTTTGAACACAACTGTATGTTCTACATTTCCCTCACTTTCTCACTATCTCTGATGTAGAGATTTACCATTAGAAAATAGGTCAGCAGCAAGACCATTTTAAATTGCAATTTAGGCTCAAAGTTAATAGAGACAAAAAGCACAGATAGGTGTTTTAATACAAGAATACAGAGACCACAGATGATGCAGTAGTGGAAAGTAGGTCAGTTGCAGGACATGGTTAATCAGGGATAACAGGCCTAACTGGTGTATGCTTAACTTTTATTTTATCTATGGGGATTGGAGGATGTGTTGACTATGAGTGATATGTGAAGTGTTTTAGGTGCATACTTTTTCTTTCCATTCATTTTATTTTTCTTTCAAATGATGAAGCAGCGTGCTGGAAACAAAAGAAAGACAAATGGCCAGAAATAAAGGAATGCTGCAGTCTGAGCACCCCAAAAGTAAAGTAACCTAACATCAACATAGAATAAAACCAAAAAACCTCCAGAAGTAAAAAACAAAGACCCCATAAAACAAAGCCCCTTTTTTTCTAATGGAAGCAAGGGGGGAAAAAAAGCTGCTTTAAGGTCTTTTTTAACATATAATAAAAACAAATACATCCCCTACATAATAACAAAAATAGTTTAACCTAAATAAAGAATTAACAACAAGAAATTAAAATCAATATACACAAAAAAAAAATACTGCCCTCCTTGTGTAGCGCTACCCCGTAGGAGCTGCTTGTATCTTGCTCATGCTTCTATTAGATTTTTTCTCGCAGCCAAGCACGCCGCATTTCCTATAGCTAGGTGCGCACAACGTGCGCTCGTTACTTCTAATTATCAGTGTAGGGGTTGTAGTTTTCTGTTTTGTTGTTTTTTTATTTTGTTTTGGAACTGGGATAGGGAAGGGATATAGCAGGATACACTTAATCATGCACACTTAAGGATAGCTTATCTGTGGGTTTTCCTTAGTAAATCTGTGTAGCTGACTGTACAAAAATAGAGCAAAGTCCCTCTGTAGACATGCAGAACTTAGTGCACAGTTGCTCTTCTGTCCCCTCTAGCTTACACCCAGCAGCTGACTATATAGGTCCTGAGGAGGGGGTTACACAGCACAAGTCCCAGCATCCCTGTAGAACAGATGGTACTTACAAGGCCCTTACCACAGGTCACCTTCCTCCGTGATAACAAACAGAATCTGTAGACAACCCCCTCAGTCAGCTCTCATAAGCACCCTGAGTTTCAGCATTCTGGCTCTCAGATCACCTACCTGAAGCCTCCTGGCAGCACCAGCCAGGAAAGCAGCCGCCTCCCCTGGCTGGAAATTCCCTTCTCAGAAGAAGAACCCAGATCTCAGAAGAAGAAACCAGTATAAATACTAGTACCCAGCATGCTCAGGGGCAACACTCCTGTAATTGACTGAAACTGCATCCATATTCATGCTACTGATCTGCATGGGTCATTCCTGTTCACCTACAGCAGGGGTCTCCAAACTTTCTAAACAAAGGGCCAGTTTACTGTCCTTCGGACTTTAGGGGGGTCGGACTGTGGCCAATGGGAGTAGAAAAGGTCCTGACCTCAGTTGGAAAAAACAATACCCCATTTTTGGTGTCACTGGGAGAAATTGGGCCATATCATTGTTGTCGATGGGAGGAATTGTGTCCCATCAATATGGGCCACACAGGATCTCTTGCCTAAAGTAGAACTATTGGCAAAAATGTTTTTTTTCTTCATTTTGGATAGAGCAATGGAGGGTTAGAACTCCTGTCAGGTTATTATCTGTGTCTCATTGCAGAGATTTCCCTTGACTTTCTGTTCCATAGCCATACAGGAAGTAAGAGGAAATCCCTGAAAATTAAGGAAATTTCTTGGGGACCACCAGGTCACCAGAATGTCCCCATTGAAAGATTTCCGCTCTATTACTTTTCTGAGGACAAAGCAAAATGTTGGTTTTTCTTTTACTTTTCACTTTCAATAGTGGTAAACAGGACAAATAGTGAGGTTGAATCTGCATAATGGGAACACAGACAGCAAAAAAAACCTGAGAAGTTCTAATCCCTCTCAACTAAAAAAAAAAGTTTTGTCTTTAGTTATACTTTAACAATTGTAGCTTCCTGTTAAGCAGAAAAGCTACTATGTTTTGCCTATCAGTCTCCTGTTAAGCAGGAGACCACACTACACTAAACTAGACTATGCGCATCTTAGCAATCTACTGCTACACTTGAAACAAAAGACACTTTTTCAATGGAAAGCTTGCAAAAAATATGAAAAAGGTTGCTCAAATCCACAGTACACTGTCACTAGAGCAGCTCTCACCCCATCCCCATTTATAGTAAGGGGGCTGGCACATAACAAAGATGCCATCATTGGCCATTCTAAGTCAGCTGACCAAAGTTCAAAGGCCCTTGCAATGCATTATTATTTTTGTCAATTGAAGGTGGGTGATTAGCCCTATTAGTTTGCTTTGCCTGTGAACTGCGAACAGGTTGAATTTGCTGTAAACCTATGTTCGACCCTAACCCAAAGCTCATCCCGACTGGTTAATTGGTAAAGCAGTATTTATTCCAAACCCCAAAATTTTATATATTGCAGTTTACAAATTATTAGATGTGTTGGCTGCCTTAGTTTTCTTTTTTAGGCTTTATGCGAAGATGCAAAGGGGCACATTTTGGACAGCAGCATTGTCAGTCTAGGGTGGAGGGGAGTGTAGGATGTACTAGCAGATTTAGATACACAAATAAATTGAAGCCAAACGCCATCTTATACTTTTTAGGCAGTTACAGCAAACAGTTTTTTTTTCCCTTTTAGGATAAACATTTTACATAATGAAAAGCTGATCATTTGTAAGCATCTCTGCTAGTGTTAAATGGTTTGTCTCATTTCTGTAACTGATGCATTCTGCTGGAGAGCTCGTTCTGTTGAAAAAAATAGACTTACTGGCTGCTTAAAATAGAAGAGAGCCTAAAAAAAAAAAAAAAACGAATTCGGCCACCACACCTAAGAATTGGTAAGCAACAATATAATAAATGTTTGTATTTAGGTTTAATACACATTTAACTGGTATGGTATTATTCAAAAAGCAGTGGAGGTTCCACAAGCATAGATTCAAAGAATGCATGAAGCAGAAGTAGGGAGATCCTTCACTACGGATCCTTGGATGCAACTTCCTCTCCAGCAAAGAGAACCGTAAGCTACACAGTAGTGACAATCACAAAACTTAAAGTGGTTCTAAAGGCTCAAGGTTTTTTACCTTCATACATTCTCTGTGTGCAGCGTCCCCCCCCCCCCCAATCCTTAACTGAGCCCCCTCAGATCCAGTGACATTCTCAACAGCCTCTCCTGTCTGGGGACTGTTTCTTCTCATTGGCTGAGACAGCAGCGGGAGCCCATTGGCTCCCGCTGCTGTCAATCACAGCCAGTGAACCAATGAGTAGAGAGTGAGGGTGGGGCTGAGGAGTGGCTCTGTGTCTTATGGATGCATAGAGTAGCAGGGGGAGGAGCCAGGAACGCCAGTGGGGACCCAAAAAGAAGAGGATCTGGGCTGCTCTGTTGAAAGTATAGACATGTTTGTTGTAGAAAAAAAACACCAAAGCTTTAGTGTCACTTTTGTGAAAATAGCCGTCTCACACAGCACTTTAGATTAGCTCAAATTTTAGATATACATGTTCTATGTAGGAAACTATACAGCTCTACCATTAAAAACTGTACAACACATTTTTATTTAGGCAGGAAGATCAATTGTGTTTACCAATTCTGAATCACCTTCTTTCCATTTCTTTGAACATGTAATCATACTTCCTATAATTTAAGAAAACATTTCTTAACCCGCCTCTCTTATGTAGCTGTCAACCATTTTCTCTTCTCCTTTGTGCATCCAAAATATCCCACTGCCATGTCTATGACAAGCTGTATTCTTCACATCTGACTCACACATTTGACCACTCAGCTACTGCAAATGCTGGAGTCCCCTGGTATTTAGTAGGCAGCCCAGTTATGAACTTCCTCACATATTGGACTAGTTCTTTCAGATTCTCTTCAGTCTTGTTTCAGGCTCTCTTATATCACTCCCAAGGTTCATTCTTTGACTCAGTTCTCCCCCTCTTGCTTTTTCATGCTATCACTAAGCAAAATTATCTCTTTCTTTCTCTTCAGTACTACAAGTTTGCAGATAACATGGAGGTCTACTTGTCATCAACTGCTATATCTCCATTTGCCCTAACATTCATATCAGATTACCTGTTACCCATTCTTTCTTCAATATCTGAGCATTGCCTAAATCTTATGCTGGCCATACACTAGTAGATTTTTGAATGAATGTAATGTTCAAACATTCGTATACAAATTTTTAGTACATTCAATGAGCTGTTGACTGTCATTTGAAAGTAATTAAAAATTTAATTTGCTTTTAACAATCGGTTTTACAATGAATGAAAACCACATACACTGTGAGGCCACGTTCACACTTCAGACTTTCGTAGCTTGTAGCTCAAAAACTCTCAACAAGCAAAAATCTTTTGTTTTCAATAGCCCTTGTTGCTTGTAGCAAAATGCCTGTCGCTCAAAAAAGAGCTGCTTTTCAGGCAGAATTGAGCGTTTTTGTCCCCATAGACTTCAATGGAAACACCTGAAAAGTGCAACATGAGTGTTTTCTAGTGTTTTTTCTCAAGTGTTTTGTCACACGTTTTCAGCTCAAATGGCAGTTCTCTGCCCCTTTTACAGCTTTCCATTGGCCACATAAAAATACCTAATTGAAAAAATACCTGACAAAAGCTGAAAAAAAACCATGCAATTCTGCTAAAAAAAAAAACATAACTAGTGTCCCTATTGGCAGATTTTTCTTGTGCTCTTGTTCCAGTGACAGCTCAAAATTAAGAATTTTCTTTCACTTTCACACAGGTGATAACTCTAAACAGGACTAAAAGAGAGGGTGAATCTCCCTTAGGCTAGGTTCACATCTGTGCAGGTGGTGCCGCTGCGGATCCACATGAAAATCTGTGCAGCCACACCACCCGCACAGAGGAATGCGGACCCGTGGATGGGTGCCATAAGTTCTAATGACATGCCGCCCGCACTGGAAAACTTAACTGTACTGGGAACCAAAGTTCCCGTGCGGGCTGTGTTTTCAGAAGAAGTGCATGTCACGGAGCATGGGAGTCTATTCAAATTAATGGGCTCTCGTGCCTGCGCAAAACGCGGCCCGCACAGCCACATATATGTTAACCAGGGGTAAAGGAGACACAGACAGCAATAAAAAACGTGACAGGTGTTTCAATTTCTCCCCACTCTATCTAAAACTAAAAAAGAAAAAAATAACTTTCCAGTCTCAGGGAACCCCTGCTAAAAATGTATTTATTTATTACATCGATTTTATATAGCGCCAAAGGGTTTGCTCAGCGCTGTACAATAGGGGGGACAATACATGGCACAGTACAACAAAAACAGACAGCGTACGAGGGGTAAGAGGGCCCTACTCTTTCAAGCTTACAATCTAGGAGGGAGGGGGTAATGGTACAGTAGGAAGTGGCTGAGGGGAATGAAGTGGTGGGAGGAATGAGGGAGAATGGCAGTTAGGTGAGGGTGGGGTAGGCTTCCCTGAAGAGATGGGTTTTGAGGGAGCGCCTGAATGTGGGGAGGGAAGGCGACAGTCCGATGGATTGGGGCAGTGAGTTCCAGAGGATAGGGGAGGACCTGGAGAAGTCCTGCAGTCGTGCATGGGAGGAGGAGACCAGGGAGCAGGATAGAAGGAGGTCCTGTGAGGAGCGAAGGGTATGGGTAGGGTGGTACTTGGGGATCAGGTTGGTGAGGTAGTCAGGGGCAGTGTTGTGAACGGCTTTGTAGGTCAGGATTAGAAGTTTAAATTTGATGCGTTGGGCAATCGGGAGACAGTGGAGGGAGAGGCAGAGGGGGGTGGCAGAGGTGGAGCGGGTGGTGAGGTGGATGAGTCTGGCCGCTGAGTTCAGGATGGTATGGAGCGGGGAGAGCCTGCACTTGGGTAGGCCAATGAGAAGAGAGTTGCAGTAGTCAAGGCGTGAGATGATGAGGGAGTGTACAAGAAGTTTGGTGGTGTCTGGGGTGAGGAAGGCACGTATCTTGGCAATATTGCGGAGATGGAGCCTGCATGTGTTTGCAAGTGATTTGACATGAGGGAGGAAGGAGAGGTTCGAGTCAAGAATGTCGCCAAGGACTTTGGCTTGCGGGGCGGGAATGATAGTGGTGTTGGTGGTGGTGATGGATAGGCTGGGGGGGGGGGGGGGGTGTGGGCAGGGGGAAAGACGAGGAGTTCGGTTTTGGAGAGGTTAAGCTTGAGGAAATGGAGCGACATCCAGTCTGAGATGTCGTTTAGGAGGTGAGTGATGCGGGCGGAGATAGTGGGGGTGAGGAGAGGGGTGGAGAGGTAGATTTGGGTGTCGTCAGCATAGAGGTGATAATTGAAGCCATGGGAGTGTATGAGTGTGCCCAGGGAGGAGGTGTAGATGGAGAAGAGAAGGGGTCCAAGGACAGAGCCTTGGGGGACCCCAACAGAGAGGGGGAGGGAGGGGGAGGTGGTACCATTGTAGGTGATGCTGAAGGAGCGTCGGGATAGGTAGGATGAGAACCAGGAGAGAGCGGTATCTCTGATGCCAAGGGAGAGTAGTTTATTAAGAAGGAGGGGGTGGTCGACTGTGTCAAAGGCCGCAGAGAGGTCCAGGAGAAGGAGGACAGAGTAGTCGCCCTTGGCTTTGGCGTTTAGTAGGTCGTTAGTGATTTTGAGGAGGGCAGTTTCAGTGGAGTGTAGGGGACGGAAGCCGGACTGTAATGGGTCAAGGAGGTTACTGTCAATAAGGTGGGCGCTTAGGCGATCGTAGACTATGCGCTCAAGGAGCTTGGAGGTGAGTGGCAGCAGGGAGATGGGTCTGAGGTTGTTGGGGTCCGCGGGATCCAGGGAGGGCTTTTTGAGGATGGGGGTGATATGTGCGTGCTTTAGGGGGGAGGGGAATGCGCCAGTAGAGAGGGAGAGATTGAAGATGTGGGTGAGGGAGCGGATGAGGGAAGAGGGGGGTGACCGGAGGAGTTGAGAGGGGATAGGGTCCAGGGGGCAGGTAGTGAGGCGGGCTTCTGAGAGGACCTTGACGATTTCCTCAGTAGTGACAGGGCTGAGGGAGTGCAGTGCAGGGGGGGTTACAGTGGGCGGGGCCTTGGGAGCGGTGGAGGGCAGTGCAGTTGTGAGGGCAGAGGAGGGGGGAGAAGAAGGGGTGACGGGGGTGGGGAGGCTAGGTGGGGAGGTAGATTGCGAGTTGACAATGTCCTTAAAGATAGTGTCAATCTTGTTACGGAAATGGGTGGCAATCTCGTGGGCGGTGAGTGAGGTACTGAGTGGAGGAGGGGGGGGGGGAGAGAGCAGGGAGTTGAAGGTGGAGAAGAGTCGGCGAGGGCAGGAGGAGAGGGTGTTGAATAGGTTAACAAAGTAGGCCTGCTTGGCGGCGTGGAGGGAGGAGGTGTAAGTGAGGAAGGAAGATTTGTAGAGGGAGAATGCGTGAGGGGACCTGGTTTTGCTCCACAGTCTCTCCAGTGCGCGACTGCGACGTTTGGGGCGTTTAGTGCTGTCATTCTGCCATGGTTGAAGCGGCCTGGGTTTGATGATGCGTGTGGTTAGGGGTGCCAGAGAGTCTAGGGCAGCTGACAGTGAGTCGTTGTACAAGGTGGTGGCTATGTCAGGACATGACAGTGGGAGGATGCTGTCGTGTAGGCGGTCGGCGGCTGAGTGGAGGGGGGCCGGGTTCAGGTTGCGGAGATTGCGGCTGGTGATGGTTTGGCGTTTTTGGGGGGGGGAGTTGGGGGAAGGGGAGATGGAGAACGTGATGAGGTGGTGGTCAAAGAGAGGGAAGGGGGTGTTAAAGAACTGGTTGAGGGTACAGAGGTGGGAGAAGACGAGGTCCAGGGTGTTCCCTCCGATGTGGGTGGAGGATTGCGTGTGCTGTGTGAGCGCGAAGGAGGAGGTTAGGTGGAGGAATTGGGAAGTGGCCGGGTTGTTGTCGTTGATGGGGATGTTGAAGTCCCCGAGGATGATGGTCGGTAGCTCAGAGGAGAGGAAGAAGGGGAGCCAGGCGGCAAAGTTGTCCAGGAAGTGGGGTATGGACCCAGGAGGTCTGTAGATCACTGCGATCCTTAGGGGGGTGGGTGAGAAGAGTCGGATGCAGTGCGCCTCAAAGGAGGGGAAGGATAGAGAGGGTGGGTTAGGGGGGACCTGGAAGGTGCTCAGCGGTGAAAGGAGCAGGCCGACACCACCACCTCTGCGATCGCTCAGTCTTGGCGAATGGGTCCAGATGAGACCTCCATGGGTGAGTGCCGCAGGGGAAGTGGAGTCGGTGGCCTGTACCCAGGTTTCGGTGACTGCTAGGAGGTTTAGGGAGCGGGAGATGAAGAGGTCGTGGATGGCGGTAAGTTTGTTGCAAACCGAACGAGCATTCAGGAGTGCAACCGAGAGAGGGGGGATAGGTATGGGGAGGAGCGGTACATGTATGAGGTTGAGGCGGTCGCGTCGGCTGGCGTGAGCAGGGGGGGCTCTAGGGGGGGGGGGTGAGGTGGTGAGGGTCCAGGGTTCGGGGAGATGTCCCCAGCTGATATGAGAAGGAGGAGGGTGAGGAAGGTGGCATGGGAACGGGAGGTGTAGGAGCATGTGGGTCTGGACGTGGTGGCAAGTGGGTCAGCGGGGAAGTGGAGTAGCAGGAGGAGGTGGTGGGTGCCGTAATGGGGAGAGGGGAGAAGCGAGGGGGCGACATAGAGCTGCTTAGTGGGGGTGGGCGGGTAGAAAAAAATGAAAAAAATGACTATATCTACAAATCGGGATACATTAGTGTGATGATCAGTGGGGAGAATGCTCCTTATACAGTACTTGTGGTCATTGGGAAAAACTCCCCTCTTACAGTTAGCTAAAAAGATCAATGGTGTCAGTGGGAACTGACATTATCTAAGAGGCAGAAATTGCTCATTGCTCAAGGAACCCCTAGCAAGCTCTAGAGGAACCCTAGAGTTCCATGGAACCCTGGTTGAGAAACACTGCTTTAAAGTGTAAGTCAGGCCAAAAACTTTCTTCAAATAGTGGTGGTACTCAATAATGCAAAGAACAGTGCTCATGCAGTGATGTGGGAACTGTTTTCCACAATATTATCCTGTAAATCTAGGGTTGCTTGACAATGCAGCCCCCAGGCGGCTTATCCTTCTCTCACAGGACTGTGGGCATCGTTCAGCCTGGAAGAGGAGTTGTAGCTGGTATGGGAGGAGGACTCAAAGTTCATTAGTGGAGCATAGAGAGGGTATCTTCTGCTTTGGTACCTTTCAGGTTAGATCCTCTCAGACTTTTATTGCCATCTATGACACTGTTAGGGAATTATTCTGTCACTTCCTATCAGGACAAGAAGTGATGGGAAATCTGTTCAACTGGGGCACAGAAAAAAAGAAGGCACTACACATCATTAACAGAGTGAGAAAGAGTTCCACGTACTAACCATGATTTAATTCCTGACTGAACCATCGCTACCCAGTAAGGACCTCTACCTACTTTTCCTGGACCGGTGTCACAGGGCCAGAAAATGAAGAACAAAATCAATCATGGCGTCACAAGCAGAAATAAAAATCTGAAAACCCAAGTCAATTAAATAAAGAAATAAAAACACAAAAAACTGGACTTTTCTCTATTCAAAACTACATTAAAAAAATTATGACTGGAGTTAGGCCACATTTCTGTGGCCGGTAAATGCGGCCACTGGAGTGCAGCAGTAAGAATCAGCAGATTCCCAGGGCATGCGTTTAGCAGCAAACACTTACCAAATTTTTCACTCCATAAGACGCACCTAGGTTTTAGAGTACAGGAGGTGACCGGAGACTGTAGACATACTACAGGAGATGACCAGAGACTGCGGACATACTACAGGAGATGACCAGAGACTGCGGACATACTACAGGAGATGACCAGAGACTGCGGACATACTACAGGAGATGACCAGAGACTGCGGACAGTACAGGAGATGACCAGAGACTGCAGGCATACTACAGGAGATGACCAGAGACTGCAGGCATACTACAGGAGATGACCAGAGACTGCAGGCATACTACAGGAGATGACCAGAGACTGCGGACACAGTACAGGGGATGACCAGAGACTGCAGACACAGTACAGGAGATGACCAGAGACTGCGGACAGAGTACAGGAGGTGACCGGAGACTGCGGACAGAGTACAGGAGGTGACCGGAGACTGCAGACAGAGTACAGGAGGTGACCGGAGACTGCGGACACAGTACAGGGGATGACCAGAGTCTGCGGACAGTGCAGGGGATGACCAGAGACTGCGGACAGTGCAGGGGATGACCAGAGACTGCGGACAGTGCAGGGGATGACCAAGAGACTGCGGACAGTGCAGGGGATGACCAAGAGACTGCGGACAGTGCAGGGGATGACCAAGAGACTGCGGACAGTGCAGGGGATGAGCAAGAGACTGCGGACAGTGCAGGGGATGAGCAAGAGACTGCGGACAGTGCAGGGGATGAGCAAGAGACTGCGGACAGTGCAGGGGATGAGCAAGAGACTGCGGACAGTGCAGTGGATGAGCAAGAGACTGCGGACAGTGAAGGGGATGAGCAAGAGACTGCGGACAGTGCAGGGGATGACAAAGAGACTGCGGACAGTGCAGGGGATGACCAGAGACTGCAGACAGTACAGGGGATGTCTAAGAGACTGCTGTCCTTTGGGGAGGGAGGGGGAGCGGGCAGCTGAATTTGACAGGTACCTGCTCCCACTTCTGTGGAGTTGTCCTCCCTTTAGTGTGGGCACCCGGCTGACAGCCGTTTGCCCAGTGCACATGCGCGAGAAGCGCTGCGCTTTGTGATTGGTCCGGCGTCTTCTGGGACCTGTCATGTCCCAGAAGACGCCGTACCATTCACAAAGCGCACCGCTTCTTGCGCACTCGGCTGTCACAGCCAAGCAGCCACACTAATGAAGCCGGCGCGAGACCGAGGAACAGGTAAGGTTCTTCTACAGAGAAGAGCTGAGCGTCCGGCCCGGAATTCTGACACGGCGGCGGTGGAAATACAAGACCGGCCACTCCATAAGACGCACTGACATCCCCCCCTTTTTTGGGGGGGAAAAAGTGCGCCTTTTGGAGCGAAAAATACGGTAGATTATTTCAACTAATGATAGGTTGACAGCAGTCGCTGCTGTTTGAATGTAGCCACACACAGAGTGCAGTTCTAGATGGATGTCCAAGCCAAGGTGCTGCTTAGAAGTTCTTAGATAAGGTGGCTCTTTCTTTTATCTTCACCTGATAATCCTGCAAATAATACACTTCCTGTTCTATATGGCTACTCATCTATATGGCTATATCACTCCTCCACTGTATCTATAGAGGGAGCCATGGTTGTCAACAAGGAATTCTGAGGAAGGGAGTTACTATACCTTGTCGCAAGACCACCATTTGCTGGGACTGTCACATTAGTTCCTTGTTTGTTTACATGACTCTTGGTTTGTGAGTATATATTTTTGTCATTTTCAATAAACCCTTTTTTATCATTGTAATGCATGAGGAGAGTGTGCCCTTTTTTGCTTTCTTCCAGTATTATCAAGATTCCCCCGATCTTTAGAGGGCCACACCTCAGCAATTATTATTATTATTTATATAGCGCCAAAAAATTTGCTCAGCACTGTACATTATAGTGGGGGACAGTATATGAGACGATACAGTAACAAAACAATACACGAGGGATTCGAGGGCCCTGCTGCTTGGAGCTTACAATCTAGGAATTGACTGTTACTATGTTCCTGGGATGCTTATAGACCTGAGCGTTGGTTTTGCTTTTCTCTCTTGATATGGTTGTCAACACGCCTGGACTTCAAATATGTATTTCTCTCTTTATATCATTACATGGGGAATGAGGGGATTAGTAGTTCACACAAAAAGAAATGAGGCCTTTAAAGTATCAAACCCACAACAGTAAAATCAGTCTGTATATCCAGTAAAGCATGCTTGTTATACTCACTGTGGAACCTAAGGGGTTAATCCTCCATATTGTGTAAAAAAGGATGTTTGATCCTGTCTTCTCTGATGCTCCCCTCCTTCCATTGTCTCCTGAATTTCTCCAGATAGAACAGAGGTTTTGAGTCGCTCCTCACGTGCTCAGCTTGGTCTGTATTGCTAGAGAGGTTTTTTTTTCTTGGGAGAGTGCATGTGATCAGCACAGGGCAATTCAGTGCTGTCCAGCAGGTCAGGGGCCCTGCATCCTCCTAGAGGAAAATGAAAACTCCTCCTACAATCTTTAACCAGTGCTCAACTGGACACTGATAGAAGTCACAAGACTGCTGATGAGAAAAGGTATTTAGCAGTTTATATTTACTAAAATAATTGCATTTCCATGTTCTGTGTACTGTGAGAGACCAGATATAGTGGATGCAGGACCCTGGGTTTAGTAACACTTTACATTAAAGAATACAGTCCCTACAGTCAAACATGGTGGACGTTCACTGATGTTTTGGGGTTGCTTTGCTGCTTCAGGCTCTGGATGTTTTGACCTTGTGCATAGTATTATGAAATCTGAAGACTACCAAAGAATTCTGAAGTGCAATGTAGGGCCCAGTGTCAGAAAGTTGGGTCTCCGTCAGAGGTCATGGGTCTTACAGCAGGACAATGACCCAAAGCACATGTCAAAGAGCACCCAGAAATGGTTTCAGACAAAGCACTGGAGAGTACTGAACTGGCCAGCAATGAGTCCAGATCTCAATCCCATGGAGCTCCTGTGGAGAGATCTCAAAACAGCAGTTGGGAAAATGAACCTTTCCAATCTGAGAAACCTGGAGCCGTTGGTGAAAGAGTGGTCCAAAATTCCAGTAGGGAGGTGTAAGAAATGCATCGATGGTTACAGCAAGCAATTGATTTCAGTTATTTTTTTCAAGCAGTGTGCTACCAAATATTAAATTAAGGGTGCCAATAATTTTGTCCAGTCCATTTTGCCAGATTTGGCTTTTTGTTCCTCCACTTTTAAACATGGGGCTGCCGAAACATTTATAATTGCAAAACTTTTCTGGGCGAAGTGGTGCATTATCTGACAGAAATGCAGGGGTTCCAATATTTTTGGCCATGACTGTACATGGCACTTACATGTGACATGAGCGCCACTTAATCTGGGAGCAATGCCCTCCTCCCATCAAGAAAGAGGAGGAAGGCCCCATGATGTTACTGGACCTGCAGGAAAAGGGTATGTGTAGTTTGTTTTCTAAAGTCTTTGGGTGGGGACAGGGAGGAGTTTCACCTTTAGTCAAAGTTCCACTTTAAATCTGTGGCATTCATTAAAATATCTGGTGAACTCGCGAAGGAGGTCCTTGTTCAGGTATCAGGAGCAGACTGACCATTTGAAAACTCGGGCACTGCCGAAGGGCCGGGGTCAGTAGGGGGCCCCATGAGATGCCCCTGGTACCTTTTTCATAGGCTTTTTTGAGTTTGGGTAAAGACACAGGGGGACCCATGATCCCCTATTGCCCGGGGGCCTCATGAGTTGTCAGTCCGTCCGCCAGGTACTATAGGGTAACAACACTCTTGGTCTGATTTCCACTTATGCTTTAGTGTTGTCACCCTATGACAGAGGCTTCCAATGACACTAAAAGTGTCTATTTATAAACCCATTCCACAAGCACTGTCTATGGTTGTCATCATTGTTAGAAATGTATGCAGACAGGAAGTGGAGGCAAAGATGCTGTCGGTGGACAGATAAAGAGGTGAACACAAATGTATTTTTTTTTTGTCGGTAGTTTAAGTTACACAATGCTTCCCAACTACCTTCACCTCATGCAATGAGAAAACACAAACTTTCTTCCCCGTCCCACACTACACTGCACAGCACTCAGCTCTGTCTGCTACTAATTGGTGTGGGCGTGACTCTGTGCGGCTGACGCACCTTTTCTCTTTAGCTTGGCGGGAATAGTAGAGGTGGGACTCTGGCTATCAGCTCCTCCTCCCAGCCCTGATAGACCGCTCCCGAGGCCAATGAATGCTCAGCCCCCTGCGTCACTAGTCCAGCCGCCATTTTGAGAGTGTATATGAGGCGGTCGCGTTGACTTCCTCGGTTATTGCGGAGCCTCCTCTCAGAGCCGGGTGGTTGTTGTGTGTGCCATGGAAGGGTGAGTTGCTGGGGTTCGGAGGGAGGCTATTACGGTATTTGGGCCTAGCGAAGGGCGGCCGCTCGTGTAAAAGCGGGTGTCGAGTGAGTTCGCCCGGTCTGCCATGAGGGGGTACAACGTGGGGTCCATGTTGGGGTTTCTGGGAGGGGCATTGGAGGAAAGTAAAGTGTCGGGTGTGCTGTGCAGAGGCTATGCGGGTGTAAAGCGTGCTCTGGCCGGGGGTAAAGTTTGGTGAGGAGTTTGCTGTGCTTTTCCTCCTGAGGACGGGGCAGCTGTGGCGGGGAGGGTTTAACCCTTCCGTTCCCTAGCTGGGGCTTGTTGGCTCTGTGTAATGTAGCCCCCACCCCACCCAGGTAATGAGCGCACTCGGCGATGGTGAGCAGTCCTTCAGGAAGTGGCGCTCGCCTGGTTTCCATCTTGATTTGCATACGTGGTGTGCTGTGTGCCTGGTTACCTGAGGGGTCTGGAGGGGGAGGTGCTGGTGGGGGCTTCTCCCTCTCTCCCTCCCCCGAAATACTTTCCTGCTGTTTAACTCATTAACTTTAGCGCTGCCGCTGTGTGCCGTGTAGAGCGGGGGACTCGCTGTGTGCAAAGTTCAGTCGGAGGGATCTCCGCTTCCGCTCTATTGTCTGTACACACGTTGCTCACCACTGGCCACTGCACACCCCATACACAAAATGGGAGCTGGGGCGCTTTTAACACTACAGACACTTTGATCTGCCGCTGAGTGAGATGTGATCGCTAGGCCCTTTTATTACACGGTATAGGCAGCAGAAAGGGCTGACGTTGGCAGCGGCTTCCTTCAGATCAGCAGTTAGAAGTGCAATTAGGGTGGAGGGGGAAGTTGTGCAATATGTAGGGTTGGATCTCAGAAGAATCGCTGTAGAGTCTGGGGGGAGTGGCGTAATGTAACTCCTCTCAGGCTCTTAACTGCCATTGCCCCTGGCAACCAATCAACTGCCCTGATTTCTTAAAAGATTAAATGGTACTTGTCAATTCACCGGATTTATATATATATATATATAATTTATTTTGTTTTATTTAAATATATATATTTATATCCAGCGAATTAACAAAGTACCGATTATTACAAAAAACCTCCTGCGCTCACAAGGACTCCTACCCTATAACCATAAGCTGCTGACACTAAGCTTATACCCAAAATAAGTGAATAAACAGTGCAAAAATTATGAGTGCAGCGCTAATTAGTATCTAATAGAACCGTAATACAATATATACTCAATCCCCAAAATAAATCCAAGATACTCAATATATACAGTGTCATGCATGTATTCCCTCATGGGAAATATCTCGTGCAAAAACGTGAAAATAAATATACACTAATAATAAACATTGCCACACAAAAAGTACACAAAGGAATGAACGATAGTTCAAATACAAGAAAAGTCCAAACTTAATAATAATACTGACGATGCTGTGCTTCATGATGAACTTCACACTCCACTCTTCATGCAAAATTATGTGCAGTGTACGTGATTCACACGTGACAATCCTTAACAGCCCAAATGCTCACTCACCTCCTTCCTTAGACCCCAAGGGGCCAGCACGCTTTCAGGATCACACGATCCTATCAGTATGGATCACGCTCTAGAATACATCTTCCTCCTCCAGCGTCCACCAGTTTAGCAGCCAGCTCCTCCCGGGGTCATAGTAAGACACAAGCAGACACCCTCCATAGTGCCACCAGTAATTTTATTGGTAATAGGTATAAAAAGTAGATTTCCGCTCACAAAACGATGAATCTTCCAGCCTCCTACCACATGCTATGGGTGTACTGCATGGGTAATACACAGGGTGTTCCAATATGGCCCCCACGCCGGAAATGACGTCACCGCGATTACCGGAAGCTCCTCCCCACGTACCGACTAATTGCGTCACGCCCACTTCGTGACTTCATCGGGGACCCTGATGAAGTCACGAAGTGGGCGTGACGCAGTCGGTACGTGGGGAGGAGCTTCCGGTAATCGCGGTGACGTCATTTCCGGCGTGGGGGCCATATTGGAACACCCTGTGTATTACCCATGCAGTACACCCATAGCATGTGGTAGGAGGCTGGAAGATTCATCGTTTTGTGAGCGGAAATCTACTTTTTATACCTATTACCAATAAAATTACTGGTGGCACTATGGAGGGTGTCTGCTTGTGTCTTACTATGACCCCGGGAGGAGCTGGCTGCTAAACTGGTGGACGCTGGAGGAGGAAGATGTATTCTAGAGCGTGATCCATACTGATAGGATCGTGTGATCCTGAAAGCGTGCTGGCCCCTTGGGGTCTAAGGAAGGAGGTGAGGGAGCATTTGGGCTGTTAAGGATTGTCACGTGTGAATCATGTACACTGCACATAATTTTGCATGAAGAGTGGAGTGTGAAGTTAATCATGAAGCACAGCATCATCAGTATTATTATTAAGTTTGGACTTTTCTTGTATTTGAACTATCGTTCATTCCTTTGTGTACTTTTTGTGTGGCACTGTTTATTATTAGTGTATATTATAGTATGTATTGCTTTATTTTCACGTTTTTGCACGAGATATTCCCCATGAGGGAATACATGCATGACACTGTATATATTGAGTATCTTGGATTTATTTTGGGGATTGAGTATACAGTATATTGTATTACGGTTCTATTAGATGCTAATTAGCGCTGCACTCATAATTTTTGCAAAGTACCGATTAAACAATACTTAACCATTTCAATACCGTGCAATTTTACACCTTCCTGCCCAGGCCAGTTTTCACGTTTCAGCGCTCTCACATTTTGAATAACAATTGCGCGGTCATACAACATTGTACCCAAACTAAAATTTTATCATTTTCTTCACACAACTAGAGCTTTCTTTTGGTGGTATTTAATCACCGCTGGGGTTTTTATTTTTTGCTAAATTAACAAAAAAAGTTTGAAAAAAACCCACGTTTTTCTTTGTTTCTGTTATAAAAGTTTACGAATAAATAATTCATAAATTTAGGCCGAGATGTATTCTACTACATGTCTTTGATGAAAATAACCCAAAATTAGGATGTGTTTAGTCCGTAGGAAAGTTATAGAGTTCACAAACTATGGTGTAGATCTGAAAATTGATCAATCATAAAGTACTGACAGCCAATCTAATTTCTTGAGGTCCAAGAATGTCAGAATAGTACAGATATCCCCAAAATGACCCCTTTTTGCAGAGTAGACAGTCCAACGTACTTCATAAGAGGCATGGCGAGTTTTTTTGAAGTTGTATTTTTTTGTCAATTTTTTGGAAAATGAGAAATTATTTTAACTTTTTTTTTACATACTGTCACCAGTGCAGTACAGCGTCATCATATAACTGGCATGGCGGTGAACAGGGACACTGACTGGTGACAGTATG
Organism: Staurois parvus; assembly: GCF_062004578.1. NCBI lineage: Eukaryota > Metazoa > Chordata > Amphibia > Anura > Ranidae > Staurois > Staurois parvus. Next base: position 894,487 of record NW_028317937.1, read on the forward strand.
GAAAAAAAAAAAAATATATATTATTATTTTTTTAAATTTTTTATTACATTAAATTTTTTTTAAGATTTTTTTTTTCCATATTTTACTATGACCAAAGTAGTACAATGTTACCATAGTAACATTGTACTACTTTGGGGAAGTGATCAGTATTTTATTTTACACAATTTGCTTATAGCAAAGAATTTGCTATAAGCAAGCATTTACCTGAATGAAATCGATTCATTCAGGTTTTTTTTTTGTGCTTAGCTGTGATTTGGTCACAGCTAATCACATGACATGTGCATGTGATTAGCTGTGACCATTCACAGCTAGGCAGTAGTATACAATGGATGGCATGAATGAAGCCATCCATTGTATAAAACTGTCATGTGACCTGCTGTGATTGGTCACAGCAGGTCACATGGTACCAGCAACTGGGGCCGGTACTCAGATCTGTCATCGGCCGTGTCCGAGGTACACGGCCGGTGACAGATCGCCCCGCTGCGTGGCTCTGCATTGGTGCGAACTGCGCATATGCGGGAGCACGCCAAATGGCGTGCACCCGGAATGCCGAAGTACTTTTGAAGCCGCCAAACGACCATTGGCCGGGCGGCTAATGGTTAAAGGCTGATAGGCTGTGCTCCAGTTTAGGCAAAGTTTCTCACTTTTTAGTGCAGAGCTAAAGTCCACAATACTTGGGGTGCATTTACACCAGATGCAGTGGGACTGCGCTGGAATAACTGGTTATACTAGCGCAGTCCCACCAAATGACACCGTAAAATGCCGTGCGTCTCGTGTGCCTGATTCACGCCTTCTGGTGGTGTGCACGCATTGTGCATTGGAAAACCGTTCATGCGCTAATTCTTTTCAGTGCACCACTTCATACAGCATGGCATCCAGTTAAAACGAATGAAGTGTCTGTCACATTTCAATTAAGTTCACTTTTTAAAAAAGCCGAACTGTGTGGTGGTTTCCGATGGACCACACTGCATATTGACCGCTATTATACAGCAGTGTTGGATGTGAGTGGACCCTTTAACCGCTTCCATACAGGGCACTCTTACACCCTACCTGCCCAGGCCAATTTTCAGGTTTCAGCGCTCACTTTGAATGACAATTGTGTGGTCATACAACACTGTACCCAAACTAAACTGCTGGGGTTTTTATTTTTTGCTAAATTAACAAAAGACCAAAAAAAAACATGTTTTTCTTTGTTTCTGTTTATAAAAGTTTGCAAATAAATAATTCATAAATTTAGGCCAAGATGTATTCTACTATATTTCTTTGGTGAAACTAACCCAAATTAGGATGTATTATTTAGTCTGTAGGAACATTATAGAGTTCACAAACTATGGTACATATCTGAAAATTGATCAATCCTGAAATACTGACAGCCAATCTAATTTCTTGAGGTCCAAGAATGTCATAAGGACAGATATCTCCAAATGACCCCTTTTTGTTAGACCGACATACTTCACAAGAGGCATGGCAAGTTTTTTGAAGTTGTAATTTTTTTTTCCATTTTTTGGACATGAAGACATTAAGAACTATTTTCACTATTTTTTTTATACGGTCACCAGTGTAGTACAGCATGGTGGTGACCAGGGACACTGGTGACAGTACGAAAAAAAATGATTTTTTTTTAGTTCTTTTTAGATTTTGTTTTCATATTTCACTATGATCAAAGTAGTATGTTACCATAGTAACAGTGTACTACTTTGGGGAAGTGATCAGTATTTCTTTATTTTTTACAGTTTGCTTATAGCAAAGAATTTCTTTGCTTTAAACAAGAATTTACCTGAATGAAATCTATTTTAATTCAGGGTTTTTTTTCTGTGCTTGGCTGTGATTTGGCCACAGCTAATCACATGATACAGCTGGGCTATGATTGGCCCAGCTTGTGCATGTGATCGCTGTGACCATTCACAGCTAGACACTTGCATACAATGGATGGCATGAAAGGAAGCCATCCATTGTAGACTGTCATGTGACCAGCTGTGATTGGTCACGGCAGGTCTCATGGTACTGGCAATGGGGCCGCTACACAGATCTGTCATCAGCCATGTCCGAGGTACATGGCCGGTGACAGTGCCACTGCGGGCAGGCGCAATGCGCATTCCTGGAAGGACGCCATATGGCGTCCACCTGGAGGGAAGAGCTGTTCACCCGGCCGCCATCTGGATATAGGCTGGGTGGCAACTGGTCAAAGAGCAGCTTACGTTCCCTTCCCCTCTCCCAAAAAGTCAGCAGCTGCAACTCCTAAGGTTAGGACACTTGCCTTTCTAAGGATCCAGATCTGAGCCAGTTCTTCAATTGGCTTTAGGTCCAGGCACCGGCATCTTAATTAAGCGAGACCAGATTTGAAGCTTTTCAGCCGGACTTCCAGTGCACATGCGTGAGCTGTGAATAGTCATGTGGCCTTCTGGGATATGTGTTGAGTCCCGGAACAGCTGCATGTGAAGATGGTGGTGGTGGTGGGAAGACTTCTGCTCAGATTGCCTCAATAAGCTGTGTGGGAGCCACGTACCTGCTGCTTGCTCCCCCCCAGGCCAAAATGATAGAGTAGGAGGCAGACACCACACAACACAAGCAGAACTTCCACTTTCGGGTGAGGTTCTACTTTAACCTTAGCTCCCAACATCGAACATGTGCAGGAGTGCAGCCATCCTAGCACACAGGCTTTGCACTAGAATCTATACAGAGCAGAATATGACTGCAGGCAGGTTTATTTTATTGCCAGTCTCTTCTGCAATAATTGGCCTGCCTGTTCACAATTTTTTTAAACAGTTGCTTCAATTCTGCTTAAGGTCCATGTTCAAACCTGTGTTTGAGCAGGCACAGTAGCCTAGTCATTTGAAAGGTTGCTGTACCTGTGAGACAGGAAAAGGTATCTGATCCTTTTTCAAAATGCACTGATAGGGCATCCACACAGACCCGTATGGTGCTGCAGCACCATGCAGTTTTGCACAGCATTTTCAGATTTGTGGTGTCATTAAAAATAATTGGCACCTTTGCGAGTCTGCTGCACCCAAAACATATCGCTCTTTAGCAATGAATGCAATCTACACACATTCCTGCGCCCTCAATACTGTGGCCTTAGCCTAAATCCCTGCACCCCCAATGAATGTTTGTTTTTATATTTAATCTTATCTTAAAATGTTTACATTCACTCACTGTCTCATTGCTTCTGAGTCTTGTTTCAAGAATCCACAGCTCTAAGGCCCAGTTCACATGTGTAGCGACAATAAATGTTCCCATTACACTATTTTCAAAGTGCAAGTATCACGGTTTTGTGTCACGTAGGGTTAGCCCATGCACTTAAATGTAAATATAAAGTGCAGCGCTATCCCTAAACTTACTAAATAAATATAAAGTGCAACCTAACTGTTCAAAGTGTAACCGTGCTCTAAATAATACCACAAGGTACTAAACCTATGTGCAACCAGTGTACTCCCAAATGGGAATAAAGTGCAATTAGTGACAATCGCTAACAGAAAATCATTGCAAACATCTGTAAGAAAATAAGTCCATAAGGAAAAATAAATTGTCCAAATACAACATAAGGAACTCCCAATCTTCATGCATGTGATCACACGTGTCCACACTGTGAATCCAAACAATAGCTGTAGTGGCCCCTCACCTCCTTGCCAAGACCCCACCGGGTAAGCTTGCTTTAAAACAGGACACCACTCTGATGACTCACCGGGTCCTCCCCCGACTCTTACACTCTCAGCAGCCTCCTCCTCTGTTCATATATAAACAAAAAACTCATAGTGTAATCCTGTTTATTCTTCAAAAATAAATATATAATAAAATTGCCCACTCACATTTCAATTCTTATCACAAGCCTTCAATACCCCATGCTATGAATCTCCTGCATGGGTATTTAGATACAGGGATTTAAAGTATGGCCGCCACGCCCCAAAATGACGTCACCGCGCTCCCAGAATCCTCCTCTCATTGGAACAAAGCTGTTGTGAGGAGAATCTGTTCATTTTCCAAAATTTCAAGAAATTCTTCATGCAAACACTTTAGGTGAAGATTACACATGCAGCAGACCTTGCTGACGAAGTGGTCTGTGGTAATTGTTTTACAGAGGTGTTTTAATAGGTGATGGGACAATGCTGCTGCCTCGCCACCTGTTTTAACCTTGTAGGGTCTGCACCATTGCACTGTGACTGCATGCATTGGACATAGTTGTGGCGTTGCTCAGCTTACTTAAATTGATTGTCCTCTGTATTGCACATGACAGGGAATGATTTTCACCATGGTATGTGAACTATCCTGTACAGCTGCCTTTTCAAGTGGAGCGGTCAGCAGTAAAATTGTGGCTCAACTATTTATTTATTTTTTACCACCCACTGACTGCGAGTGTAAATGAGCCCTTGAAGCCCCATATAAAGTAAACTGTTCTATCACCCAAAAATGGGAAGTTTCAAATGGTGGCTATGATCTTCTGGGCCTCTCTTGTTCAGTGTGCAATGCCCCATATATGGAAGATGCTGCAAAACTGCTCCAGAATTTTAGCTTGCCACTTTTATTATATAACAAGTTTAGCGCTTTTCCAAAAGCGTTTTCTGTGGCAGTATATGCAGACTGTCCGATGTGGAAGCCAAATTCAATTTACAATAAGGTATGGCTGATCTCCCTGCATGAGTCATGCAGAAAAGAGAACCTAGTGGGATATCAGCAATTTTTTTGCTAAATCTTTTTAGGCACTCCTTGACCTCTTGTAATCTCCATTCTTGACATGCTTGCCTAAGTGTTGGAACGGTATCTGAGGCCACATTTTTGTGCTTAAATTCCCTGTCTCACAGCAACATTTTATTGGTTTTATTCCCCGTTCTGTATGTTAGAATGTACTTCATCTGCTTATGTTATAAGAGGTACTTCATATTCTATTGGTAAAGGTTTAGTGAAGTTCGTTTATTTAGGCCTGTTTCCCCATCACCATTTTTGATATGCTTAACCTGATATGCAGTTTTCTAGCAATATTGCTGTACAACCTGCCTGGCAATGTATGGAAAAATCATCTCCAGTGCATGCATGATCTGAATGCCACTTCAGTGGAAAGCTTGTCAATCTAATAGGGCTGTTCCATTGACTCATTTGTGCTACATGTGCACTGAACCAGGTGCAGGATTGGGAAACTTTTAACAAGTTATGGGTTGTTGCATTTTGTCCAAGTAGGTTATGTTGCAAAGAAGTGGATCATAGATATCCTTTTAGGGTCTGAGAAACTGTACTAAACTTCCAGATTGTACATTTTGGATTAATGAAAGCTGTTCACTGCTAAATTTGTCTGTAGGGTAAAGATGCTTTTCTAAACAAATTGCATGCATGGTCTGCAAAAATGTGCTTACTCATATCCTGCTTTAAACTTGTATGTGTATATGGTTTTGCCACACCTTACTCTTTGGCTTCTCTTGCAAGCTAGGCCTTGTCTTTCAGTAATGTGCCTGTTGACTGATCAAAACTACAGGAGGCTTTTGGCTGAAGGGGTCATAATCTGAAACTGTTGCACAGTCCAGGCAGATGCCATCTGCTTGGGGGGGGGGGGGGGGGTACAGTAGAAAGTATCCAAGTACATGTCCAATGAAATATTGGCCTCATATATTGTCCAAATATTAGAGGACAGCTATGTGGCAGCACAATTAAATGGTCTTGTGTTGTTGATTATTGCCTAGGAACTAAAGCCACCTCTCGGTTATGCAAAGTTATAGTATTACCAGTAACAAAATGGGAGGTCTGTATCATGAAAACATTTTAAATTACAATGCTAGACTATTTTCATTGAGTAAAATAGTTTTGCTTAATGTCTTAAGTGTCACTTTGACAAGACTTGTGTGTTCTCGACACACTATTTTCTGCTTTTCTTTTTTCATTTGAATGCTTTTGTCTAGACATCTAATTTAGTGAACTGGAATGGCAACCTACTTCCATTTTTGTTTAACCGTTTAAAAAAAGTCAGGCTTCTGCTTCTTGCACAGACTTGCTAAGTAAGGGTCAGATGTTAAACCATATAGAAATTGGAAGTGTTTTGCATTTGCTTATATAATAGAACAGTTTTTAACATGTCGTTTTTGTTTTCTCATAGCATTGTCCAAGATATAACAGTTGGTACAAAGGTAAGACATTTGTGTTTTTGGAATTGCTTTAATGGGAATCATACTAACCTGTTCTCTTGATGGTAACATTGGTCATTTTACTGATATGGTATTCATTAATTTTTCCCTCTTGGTTTTTCAAGAATGTAGCCTAATATTTTTTTTATTGCTTCAGTTGAAAGGCTGCATTGGCTTTGTGAGCAAAATTAAATCTAGGTTCACACCTATGCAGGTTGCGTTTTGATGTTTCTGCATTGCATTTTGCAATTTTTTTTTTTTTTTTTTGTATTTTGCGGGGTTTTTTCTTGCTAGGCAGATGTTAAATGTGGCAAAAACGCAATACATGCTTTCCCATTGAAGTCTATGGAAAGTCCCTGACCTTTTTCTAAACACACCGGGTGAAAACACAGATGTGAACCTGTCCTATAGGAAATCATGTTAAATGGACTGTACTGCATTGCTGCTAAATGCTGCAGAAACCGCTTAGGTGTGAACCTACGGTTAAGTGGTACTAAGCTCTAAACAGTTTTCTCCTGCAAGGTAAAGGTATAATGTGCTAGTATGCATCATTCTTTCACATTATGAAAGATTTGCCTTGAAATGAAGCCCTTCAGTGGCACATTGTCACCGCTGCAAAGTCTTCCATCTTCACCCAGTCTTCTGGATTTGTGGCCTGCGGCCACTTGATTAGCCCAGCTGCAATGATGTCACTCCCACGCATGAATGTGATCACCTCAGCCATGGCACACAGCTCTGAAGGAACAGCACAGGTATGTTCCTTCAGAGAGCATGTGCTGGTGATGGCACCGGCTGAAGCTTGCTAGAATATCTCTTGAGCGGTACATGTTTCGGAGATATTAATTTTTATCTACAGATAAGCTTTTCCTGGTAGTTAAAAAATAAGAGTTTACTAACACTTTAACATCCTTACATATGTTTAAGGCTCAGTTACACAGTATATGCTTTCTGGCTTCATGAAGTGGAAGTTAAGTTGCCAGAATAAAGAGTGCATCAGGACCAGAAGTTGCGTTCCCATCTCCCTAAAATGTGCATAAAAAATGTTATGTATCTGTCTAAAAAAAAAAACTTTATCCAAACAATTGGGTTTATACCTCTGATCAGGTCTTGGAAGTGCTGGTGTTTACCATTTAAAAAGAATGGGTTATTGCAATGCTCAAGTGAATGCTTTGAACCATGAAATTGCTGCTTGTTGGTGTGATGCTACCACTACAATCAATAGAACATTTCCAAGATTTAGACTTCATTGATAATTGACTGTTTTAATGTGTAAAGCACCTTAGTGTTAAGAGTTGCTACCTTTACAACTTTGCATGGATTTCAATTGAAACTGCAGCTACATCAAAGTGCTCTACTATTTTTAGTGATGACTTACCAATGCATTTTATGCACATTGCAGGGACTATTTACATTTTATACACATTTTTACATGTTACAAAGAAAGTATAAGTGAAACATTGTAGGGTAGGTTTCTTTGTTTTTATCCTGTAAACTTTTCTTCATCATTGAAATGGTTACTACATTTGAGGTAATGTCTGGGAGCGGCTGCATTACTAGTCCTTTTCAAGCTCTGGAATGCATAGTCCACAGCCTGCCCAACCCTGCTTTATTACAGGTTTATTTTTCTAGGTGTTACCATAGCAGTCTTTGTGTTGGCTTTTGGGGGAGGGGTGATGGTACACAGTTCCTGCCCTGCCTCAGGCTGTCATCCTAAATTCTAAAAGTGCAAGCACACAACAGAGGTATGACAGTGCTGGACTGTAACGTGTAATTTTTTAAAAAAAAATAATTTTTTTTAATGCATGGAGAACCTGACTTTACTCCTGTTAGACAGTAAAGTGATGTGTTCACAACAAGATAATTTTGTAGAAGTGTGTTTTTTTGTTTGTTTGTTTTTTTTTTTTTTTTAACTTTGACAATTTATTTTTTTGCATTAAGTACCCTCCACTGGCTTTTGTTTCCTGATTCTTCAGCTGACCTACATTTGAAACTGTCTTGCCCAACATCTGGTGTCAGATCCCTCTTTATACTAGTTTCAGGTTTTTGGTAGAGGGTTTTTATGTAAAAGGTCTGATATGAAATGTATTAAGCTTCTTTTAAGATGTGTGCTGATGTAAATGGTTCTGTGATCATTGTAAAGGGTTGCATAAATATGCATGCTGCAGTGCCATTTGATATTTTCCTATTCTCCAGGTCCTCTAGTTAAAAGTTCTAAACTTACTCTTAATAATTTAGTGATGTTTGAAGTAACTTGTTACAGGATAATGTGATACTAGCCTTGTTACCAGAGCCAGTAATGGTGAATAATGGCAAATTTCCTGCTCCATGTACAGTACCGTATGTAAAAGCAGTACTTTGATTTGGAAGGGCCATCCTTGTAATAGATTTTCTCAGGAAAGTAGAGGGCTGGACAGCTTAGTGCAACAGGACAGCCTATAGTATTGCTTCATTTTGCAGACATCTAGCATATTCTTTAATTTCAGAAGAAAGTATGTCATATAATGGAGGGTATCCATTTTATGATCTGATGTAGAATTTGGCACAGTTGAGGGTCTGCTTCTAATTTTCCCATTATGGTAACTGAATCTTTTGGCATGCTCTAAAGCACTGGAATAAATGAGCTCTCCCACATAATTTTTACTTGTGCTTTTTATGAACTCTTCCTTCCAGACGTGTATAACAATAGTGTGCTTGCGCTTTTCCTAAACACAATTTTATTAGTACTCCTGTCTGCTTTAATAATTGCATACTTATTAGTGACTTTAAAATTCCTATAGTGATCAACTATGCATTGTTAGCTTTTTCTAATATGCCCAACCAAAAGGACCCTGCCACATCTCAATTTAGATCCATGTAGGTATAAGCAGTCTGCCACAGATCAGGCAATAGGACACATTCCTATTAAAGGTTGGAAGTCAGTGGTTCCTACAAGGTAAAAATCCGTAGCAGACATAAAGCAAGCCATTCTCCTGATTTTAAAGTATAGGTAAAGCTTTTTTAGTTTGGAGATGATTAGAACACCTGTCAGGTATTTATTGCAGTCTGTGCCCCTTGTCCTGTTTACCATTATCAGTATGTGCAAATTAAATTAAATTGGTCCCAAGAGATTCCTGTTTGCAGGGATTTCCTCACTACTTGTTTTGGGTATGGGATGGTAATGGGAAGTTTCCTCAATAAGACCCAGAAACTGATGGATCATAACCCTATCCAAAATAAGTTTTTTACTGTGTGGATATGACCATGCATCTTCCAGTTTGTCCTTGGAGAAAACCAAGTTTGTCTCAAATATGAAATTCTGTTGTATACATATGTATGGGGGGTGTACATATGGCTCTTTTGCTAGGATCAAATTGTGGCTTGAAAGCTAATTTATGAACTTCATAAATTAGAACTGATGCACTGTTGCTGGAATTTGGCAGGTAGACAGTTGTAAACCGTTTTGGTCCTGTATAGATTTTAATTTTTGCCTAGGAAACTATCATGGGTACAGTTGTCAAGCATTTCAATACCAAATGTGTTTGTGGTTCCCCCCATGTCATGTCATCGTACATGCACACCTGTATAAGTATATGCATTTCTGTAAGCATTTCAGTTGACTGTTAGGACAAAGGCTTTTTACATTGCAGCAGCCCAAAATGTGACCCTGGTCTCAGAAGAATAGAAAGTTGCATGTGGAATTGGGTTAACTTGTTTTTCAAAGCTTTTTACTTGCAATTTCTGCAATCTTAAGCTTTTATTTTCTCTTCCAGCGGGGATCTGACGAGCTTTTCTCTTGTGTTACTAACGGACCCTTTATCATGAGCAACTCTGCTTCTGCAGGTAATGTTTTCTTTGTTTCTTTGTGGTGGTGTCTAGCTTGTTTTTCTGTCCTTGTTGTGGGGTTTTTTTTTTTGTGTTTTCTATATGCTAAAATCATGATTCTGTATCACAATGTAGCTTTTGTCTTGGTAGTGACAACCTTCTACTCCATGGGTATAAGGGGCATCACTTCTGCAGTAAGATGTGTGCAAACAATGTCAGTATAGGAAGAATGTTGGCCAACCTACAGTGGATATAAAGTCTACACTCCTTTTCAAAAATGCCAGGTTTTGAGACTTTAAAAACGGATAAATAAAGCTTTTTGGATTTTTTTTTTTTTCTTCAGTCTTTTGGATTGGTAGTCTTGGCATGGTACAATCTCGTCTTGGTAGTTTTTTGGTCATGATTCCAAATGGTGTGAGGCAAAAATCACCATACACACAGTGAAACCTGGCAGCATTAGGTTTTGTGGCTGTTTCTACAGTTGGAACTGGGGCTTAAAAGTAAATGCCTTTTTCCAGAAAAGTGTTGAAATGGCCCAGCCAGAACCTGGACTAGAATCCAGTTGAAAAGCTGTGAGCTGGCCTGAACACAGGAGATGCCCTTCTAATCTGAAGGATTTGCATGGAAGAGTAGGCAAATTTTCCCCAGGGCAAGATGTACCATGCTTAGAGTCCTATCCCACTTAGTTATTTTTCCACATCGATGCTGATTTTTCAGACAACCACACATTAAGAGCTTGTTTACTGATTTATTGCTTGGAATAATATCGAAACCACTAAATGTTTCAGTTTACATTGTAAAGCAGGGTATACATGCATCAAAATGTGGCTGGTTCAGCAGGAACCGGACAAATTTCCGTAAGTGTACCACTGTTCCAACAAGTTGTTGGTGGTCCTTCTGGAAAACCAGCTTTCAATCAGCACTTGCAACTGTGCATGTATACCCTGGTTAACTAAAGCTATCCTAGTCTGTCAGCCAAGGAAGCTTCCATTTTTAAGCTTAACAAGCGATTGGTTAGGACATTACCTGTTTGGCTTGACCATTCAGTTGAGAGAACAAGCAACTGTGACAGTAATTCACACCATGCATTGACTGTAATTTTCGGAAACTAATAAATTGATGGGTTTGGCTCCACTTTAATATTCATGGCCTAGTCAAATCAAATTCACACAGTAAATCCAAGCCTTAAAGCATCATTCTACAGTCAGTGTTAAGTGATCCAGTCAGGCAAATGACTGTTAAACTACACTGAAGAAAACCCCTTAAACTTTTAGTAGTCAATATGCTAAAACAGCTGCAGTCTGTAGCAGAGCTCTGAACACTGATCTATTCCGCACTATGCTGTATGTTGAATAGGGAGTCACTAGCTGCTGTGGTGCTTCCTTGTGGCCCTCTGAGTTGCAATATTCTTTAGTCTCGGTCATCAAGAGGAGACTCGACAGAAAATATAAAACTTTTTCTACTAGTCCAAAGTTGAATATTCAGAGCTCCTTGCACATACTATAGAGTAACATTTGACAGGTGGGTTTTTAAAGAAGTTTTTCCATACAAATGTAATTTCCTTGTATTTTGTAATTTAACCTTGACAGGTTTGCTATAACCTAGTTGGACTTGTGGTAGAGTTTTTTTGATGCATTTATGCATTCACAATGGCAAGTCCATTGAAGTGTTGTCTGAAACACGAACAATGCTTGTTGCCCAGTAAATTTGATCAGTCGGTTGCATCAATATGTATAAGGAATGTTCCCATGTCTAAAGTCACATTACTATTGAAAGTATGATGGCCTTGCAAGGTTGAATAGTTCTCATTGCACATACTGCATGCACACTTATTAGGCAAGTTGTATTTTTTGAAGATTCATTTCATTATTGAATTGCAGTGCTCTCGGTCAATCCAAAATGTTAATAAACCTCAACCCTGTGTGCTCAATTATTGGGCAGCTGTTAGTGCGCAGAATTGTGCAACTAAATGAAAAACGAAAAATGTCCTATCTCACTTTATCTGTGAAACTGAGAATAAACAACTCAAAACTTAAACATTAAGTGACAAATCTAGCCACTCTTTTCAATAAGCCATTCATGGATTGTCAGTTTCCTGATCTGTCATATCAGCTTTTGTGCAGCAGTGAACACATCCTCCCAGACAGGTGTACCGTTTTTTTCATTCACTGTAAATCAGTTTTTAGTAGATCCCACAAGTTCTCAATATGGCTTGGCTTAGGTGAGGAAGGGGGCCATGTCATTCTTTCATCTTTAAGGACTTTACTGGCTAGCCATGTAATGAGTACTTCGATGCATGTGATGGAGCATTGTCCTGCCTAAATATAATGGTCTTGAAAGATGCAGACTTCTTTCTGTACCACTGCTTGAAGAAAGTGTCTAACTGGCAGTAGGTTTGGGAGTTAATTTTGAGTCCATATTCAACCCGAAAAGGTCCAGCTAGCCCATCTTTAATACCAGTACCCATCCATCTTGCTGGCATCTGAGTTGAAGAGGAGCTTTGTGCCAGTTTCTGGTCCAAGAGTCGCACTCATCTCCTCGGTCCAGAAAACCTTTGAAAATCTGACTTCAGATATTTCTTGGCCCAGTCTTGACGTTTCAACTTGTGTGTTCAGTGGTGGTCAGGTTTCAGCTTTCCTTACCTTGACCATACCTGAACATCTTGTACTTCTGGGCACTCCAAGTAGGTTGCAGTTCTGGAATATGACCGCAGTGGAGGATAATGGGTTTCACTTTTGATTCTGAAATCTTTGGCAGTCATCATCCCCCCCTCCCCTCCTTTCTCTATTTTTGGTTCTGTGATCACACCCCAATATCTTTGTAATTGCTAAAGTGCTGCATCCCTCAGACTTTACTATTTTTGACTGGCAGAGTTGGACCATTTTGCCTGAGGAAAAGAAGCTGCCTAATTATGCACACCTTGATATAGAGTGATCTGTAGACCGCACCCTCCCTCATTGGTCAAATACAAATCACCTGATGTGCCTAAATCTAAGCATTCAAGTTTATACAGATTGAAGCTGGGCAATATAATTATGATTTTGGTCAAAATACTTCCCTAATTGTGCACACAGTGTAGTGTTGATATACTGTCACAATTCCTTCTGTACAGTAATTGTACTGTCCCCCTTTTATTGCGAACTGTTGGTGCTATATGAATGCTGATTAATAAATATGCCACTGTATGGTAGTCCTTGCATAGTCTAAACTTTAAATTACGTTTGCTGGTTAAAATATTTATGTAATGTTGGTTAAAGGAAAAATATCATTTAAGCCCATAAGGCTACGTTCACACTAGCGTTGTGTGCAGGCGGCAGAGAGGCGTTTGGGAAGCATTTTTACCGCTTCCCAAACGCCTGACAATTCTGCACATTGCAGCACATTGTGCTGTTCTAATGTGGGAGCGTTAGCGTCGTGGCAAAACGGCCGAGTCAGGAGGCGTTGAAGCCTCCTATTCTAGTCTATGGTGCCGCTCCACAAACGGCCGGCGTGTGCGGTTGTGGGGCGTTTGTGGAGCGGTAACACCATTCAAACTTCATTATAGGCATTTGTGGGGCATTTTTAACGCTCGGCAAACGCCTAGCAACCGCTGCTAAACCGCGCATGCGGCGCGTTAAATGCTCCGCAAACGCCGGACCAACACTTGCCAAACGCTATAGGGGCGTTTGGCAAGCGTAGGTAAAACAGTCGTGTGAACGAGCCCTAAAACTGAAGTGTAAATGATTGTAAAGGGGGGAAAAAAGCCTTTTTCTGTTACCTGCAATTAAGTTTCTTTGTATGTGAAAATTAAACTCATTTTTCAGCAAACGGAAATGACAGCAAGAAATTCAAGGGAGACAACAGATCCGTAAGTGTTGGGTCTAGAGTGATTCATGTTCGACAACTTCCAGGAGATGTTACTGAAGCTGAAGTTATATCTCTTGGTCTTCCATTTGGAAAAGTGACCAACCTGTTGATGCTAAAGGGCAAAAATCAGGTGGGTTTAAATTTCTTTTCATCTGAACTGTACATTTGCAACTTGGGACATATGCTTATTTGTGGTGTTTGTTTTTTTTGTTAGGCCTTTCTGGAGATGAATACAGAGGAGGCTGCAAACACCATGGTGAATTACTTTGCTACAGTTACACCTGTGCTCAGAAGTCAGCCAATCTATATCCAATTTTCAAATCACAAAGAACTGAAAACTGATAACTCTCCAAATCAAGCTGTGAGTAATGTTTTGAAGACTCTAAAAGTTTCCTTTGTCCCTCTTTGAGGGAAAGGGTAAAATGTGCTGTACACTAGGGTCAAATTGGCAGGATGGTCAGTGCTGATCTTGTTTGTAAAATACAGCAGTTGTGTGTGTTTGTGTTTTTTTGTTTTTTTTCCCTCCTTACTATTGGCAGTCAGAAGTGTACCAGTTTCACTTGAAGGAGAGCACCTTTTTGTGTTAAAAAAAAAAAAAAAAAAAAAACTTTGCAGATAAATTGCATTTTATTTTTACATTGCACAAGACTGTGGGTGCAATGCACCGATCTAAAAACCCTCAGTAAGCTGTCTGTCTGTACCTCCTGTGCTCACCCTTACCCTTGCAGTTCTTTGAGAACTAAAAGCCACAGCAGCAATGGCAGACAATACTTGTAGCCTATTTCACAGGAAGCTGTCTGCAGAACCCTGCATGGCCAGTGTTTTCAGATTGACAGCAGGTGCAGGGAGTGTTGGTGGCAAATAAATACATAGGAGCATGGTACACCATAAATAAAGGGGTAACGTGCTCTTAAAGATTACTTTCTCTTTAAAAAAACAAATTAATTTAAATAGGATATGCTAAATTTTATAGAATGAAATTGGTTTGAGACATCAGAATGTATAGTCTATTTCCTTAAATCTTGGTACCTTGATCGGTTTTTACTTCTATTGCATATTTACACCTACATGTCAAAGATTTCCTCCTGTAAAAGCTTGGAGGAACTGTAATTGCTACCTTAGATACTGTCCAGCATGGTCTTCTTGCAGCTGGTGAATGTCCCCAGTGCTACTATTTTGGTTATGGGAGCCAACTGTGGCTCTCCACTGCACATTTGTACTCTTAGAATGGTAATGCAGACTGTGGGAGTGGTTACTGATTGAAAATTGGAACTCATCCACCCCTCGTCATTTGCAGGCTGGGGGGAGGTAGCAAAACAAGCAGTCACTGAGTGAAGTTCTGATTTAGGTAAAAGAGAACATGTTAAATATGCCAACTTTGTAGCCTCCTGGCATACAACCAAATTGTTGGTGCCAAACTAAATGCTTTGTGTAATGGAAGAATATTTCTTGGAAGCTGGCATGAAACTGGAAAACACATTTTCTTTACTTTCATTAACTGTAAAATCAATTAAACTTTTTAATTCTGCTTTAATTTCAGCGAGCACAAGCAGCGCTGCTGGCTGTGAATTCGGTCCAGTCTGGAAATGTTGCACTGTCTGCCACTGCTGCTGCTGTGGATGCTGGTATGGCTATATCAGGACAGAGCCCAGTTCTCAGGATAATTGTGGAAAACCTTTTCTATCCAGTTACTCTTGATGTCTTGCAACAGGTACATGCACCTGGGTTGAAATTCAGAGGGAATGTGTGGTTGTATGTTTCACCTCAAGGGAGTTTGGCTTGGTGGTTTTATGCCCTGGGTTAAAAAAAATGCTGTATCTTTAAAATATTCAAATGTGTCTCGTAATCACGGTTGCTAAAATGGACAGCTGTAGAGGTTTGGTCTTTCATTGACCAAACTAGTCAGCAACTTACTTTAACTTTTTTTTTTTTTTTTTTTTTTTTTCCCCCTCTATAGATTTTTTCCAAATTTGGGACCGTTTTGAAGATTATTACTTTTACAAAGAACAATCAGTTTCAGGCGCTTCTTCAGTATTCTGATCCCATGTGTGCCCAACATGCCAAACTGGTGCGTAGATGCTTTGTTTTTCTAAACAATTTCTTGTACTCTACACAAACCTGCTAGTAAGTGAAAACAATGAAAAGTCTGATAGTAGTTTCCTCTTTTTAGGCTCTTGATGGGCAGAACATTTATAATGCTTGCTGTACGCTGCGTATTGACTTCTCCAAGCTCACCAGCCTCAATGTAAAGTACAATAATGACAAAAGTCGGGATTATACCCGGCCAGACCTTCCTTCTGGGGATGGACAGCCCTCTTTGGATCAAACCATTGCTGCTTTTGGTGAGAATCATAACCAAACTTGAAATGTCTAACACTAGCTCTACCCTACTTTTTGGAAAATCACACCCTTTGAAATCTGACAAATTTTCTTCTAGTATAAAATGGGTCAGATATGACTCAAACATGTGAAGCCAGCAAGCATTCAGAGATTTTGTTTCGGCTGAATGTGGTGAGCCTGTATAAGTTTCAAATCCCCCTGTTCTTGCTAATCTACAGTGGCTTTCCCCCTTTCTTTCAGGAGCTCCAGGACTGATATCTGCAAATCCTTATGCAAGTGCTGGTTTTCCACCAGCTTTTGCAATCCCACAAGGTAGTTTTAATTTTTTCTAGTCTCCTTTTTTATAATGAAATGCTAGACCTAAAAATTTGCTTTGGATGGTATACAGAGTGGTAGATTACTGCTTTGTGTCCTTGAGGAGTTTTGACTGGGTGATAGAAGAAAATATATCATATGTGGGTAAAATGTTTGCTTTGGGTAGTTAAAGCTTCCCTGATTTTGTCTAAATTGTCAATTTAAAATTAAGATGTGCACACCCAAAAGTGTCTGTACTGCTATGTAGTGGTTTTTAAATGGATATCCTTTTTTGTTTTTGTTTTTTTGTTTGTTTTTTAGGTGTCCATGGAGCACTTGCACCTCTTGCACTTCCATCTGCTGCAGCAGCTGCTGCTGCCAGTAGACTTGGCATTCCAGGATTGGCAGTCCCTGGAAATGCAGTTTTGCTTGTCAGCAACCTTAACCCAGAGGTTAGTGGAATTGTGTGGCCTAAATAAAATGGTTGCCACTGGAATACTTATGTTACACTTTGAAATGGCTACTTTGACATCAAGCTTAGTTTAATACAGTTGAGTAACTTAAATTGGAATTAAACCTAAAAATGTGCAGCTTAAAATTTCTTGGATGTGGTTGTCTCTTTTGGTAGGAGGGGGGGGGGGCTTCCTTTAACTGCTTAGTCCCCTTATGTTTGGTTTTAGTGAAGTTCATCTAAATATCGGTGCAAATGACACTACCTTCTCCCGAGATTGACAATGCTGCTGTGTCCAATGGTGGCTTGGTTGCGCCTTTATCCAGAGTGGAGCCACCCTAAGAATGGAGGTTACTGGGTGGATCAAGATCAACAGGTTGGAAAAAGTGGGCATATAAAATAAATGCAGCCATGGTGTTTTTAAGGATTGGTCAGCTGCAATGTTTTTTGGGTTTAATTCCACTAACTTTTTAGTTGAAATATGCAAAGCGTGTTCTGCTGTACAATTTGTAGCATTTAAAATTTGAGTTCTATGTAAGCCTTAAAATGTGCACTGTACATTGAAACAGGTCTGTTTGTCAGGCTTTTGTCTGAACCAAAGATTTGTTCTGCAATATTAGATGGAAATAGTGTTACTTTTTTCCTGTTAAGTTTTTAAGTTGAGGGATGGCCCTAACTTCCCTCTTAGGGACTGAACTAACAATACTCTTCCTGCTAATTACTTAGTTGCAGATCTCTTGATACATGTGCAGACAATATCCTAGAATCTGTTTCAGTTTAGTACAAATTGTGAGTCTGGATAATGCCATTGTACAGGTGTTGATTACTTGGGGTTTTTGTTAGGTTGTAGAGCATACCTTGGAGGCTTTTTTGGTGGTACTAGCCTTAAAGTCCAACAAAATCGCTAAAATGTTTACTTACAAAATACTAGCCTGCATAAGACTTGTTCTCTGGCATATTCCACTGTTTGAAATTTAGAGTAAAGAGAAACCTTTTTTTTTTTTTTTTAACAATGGCAATTAAATCCTGGACTGTGGTGGTTACTGAAGGATTATGTGCTTGCGAAGGGCATCTCATTAGTGACCACCTTAGCTACTTGTGGATATTGTCTCATATGACCTTTTTTTGTTTCATTTCATTGTATTACTTTCCCATCAGATTAAACCTTAGTAGCTGTCTTAAACATTTAATCTAGAAGACTTATTCTTATGTACCTGTTTCTTTATATATTTACTGACCTGTTTTTGCTACTTTTCTTTTCCTCCCATCCCCTTCTTTTTTTACCTTGATCCGGAATTTCTTTGCCAACTGACTGCACGGCATCTTCTGCTTCCTGTTGTGCTTTGTGAAACAAAACATACTCTCCCTTCCAAAAAATCCCAAACACCCTGTTGTCCGGATCCAACCTATCCTTCAAATATTAACCACCTTGAATATCATCCGTCAACTGCTCCTACCACTCCTCCGGTGACACATTCCTCGTGGACCATTTCTGCAAGCTGTGCTCTCCCCTCGGCTCCTTTTCTCTACCCCCTGTCCCTCCGCTGCCTTGCTCTGCTGTTCTCTAAAGAGAGTCACACCCCAATGCCTCTTTATTCTTTTCGGTATGTTTCGCACTTTATTACTATTCAATTTTTTTTCTGGTTTTTGTTTTTGTTTTTTTGGGTGGGTGCTGCATGCATTTTTCTTGATGTGTTGGGTGGGAGAAAGTGCAGTTGTACGTTTTTGTTTTTTTTTTACTTTCTGTATGGTGGTCTTTGTGTGATGTAGCAGCTGAGAATTTCAAAGCCTTTTGATGTAGAACTGCACTTATTTAACATCTTGTGTTTTTTTTTTTTTTTTTTTTTTTTTTTTTTTTTTTTGAAGCAGTGGCATGCAGAGTTGGGTGATGGCTATAGTTGCTTCTTAGCAGGTCTTCCTGCTAATGCACTGTAGGTGGGGTGATTCTGTAAATGGAGACTTTATTATGATCATCCCTTAAACATTGTGTGTGGGGGGGGGGGGGGTTAGGGCGGCCAGGGTCAGCTAGAGCTTATCCTGCAGTTTTTATGCAATCTGCTAAATGTAGAGGTCATTAGGAAACCCTCTTGCTGTATCATTCATTCATTTTTTTTTTTTTTTTTTTTTTTTCCCCCTCCTTTTAATACTAGTAGGCACACATGGGAAAACTTTCTAGACTGACAGTGAAGCTAACATCTTTAGACTGCTCATTTTTGTGGGTTTTTTTTGCTAATGTTCTAACTTGGCATGCCATTAGCATACAACTGACTTTGTGCTCATTACAAATATGTACATAAGTATTATGCATGGTTATTTTTTATTTTTGTTTGTTTTTTTTGATTTTTGTTTTTTATTTCCCTAAGGTGTGTATGGTGATGTACACAGAGTAAAAATTCTCTTTAACAAGAAAGAGAATGCACTTGTCCAGATGGCTGATGGGAACCAAGCTCAGCTAGGTAAGATCTACGAACCTCTACTGGAAATGGCTAGTTTGCAATACAAAGTGTATTTTAGTTTACGTAGTGATTGTAAATGCTTAAATATTAAAACAAGTCTATACTTGCTGTGTGCACTGGTTTTGCACAGAGCAGGCTGGATCCTCATCGGGTCCCCTGCTGGCACACCTGGCCCCTTCTTCCTGTTGGGTGCCCCCACAGCAAGCAGCATCCGAGCATGCACATTCCCCATCTGCTGTGCCGTGCCCATTCACACATGGAGCTGCAGCTTGGCCCTACACGTTTCTTATTGGCTTACTGGCTGAGATTGACAGCAGCAGGAGCCAATAACTCCTACTGTCTTGGTCAATGAGAAAAGAGTCGGATAGCAGACTCCCAGGACACATTGCTGGATCTGGCTTAAGTGAGTATTTGGGGGGGGGGGGGAAAGGGGTGGGCTGCTGCACACAGGTTTTTACACCTTCAAGCATAGAATGCATGAAGGTAAAAAAAAAAACTTCAGCCTTTAGAGCCACTTTGAGCATGTTTGTCCACATACTTGTGACTCTTGTGATGCAGTGCCAGGAAGCAAGTAAAAACAGTTCATTAACTTTATCAAACCTGAAGTGTCATGAATGTGGAAAAGGCCACTTGATGTACCTTAACAGTTAATGGACCATTAAGCTTTAGTCTCTGGTATTGGTGTTTTACTGTTGCTTGCACTTGGATAAAATTGCTTCACAGCATGCTGCAAATATTTGGCTTGCCCTGTACACTGTTCTTTCTATGCTGTTGCAGTCTGTACTTGAGAAACTGCACAGTAATTCCTAAAGGCATTCCTCAGTAATCATGTTTTTGTATTTTATATTTTTTTTTCTTATAGCTATGAGCCATTTAAATGGACAAAGGCTTCATGGGAAACCACTTCGCATCACTGTGTCTAAGCATCAGACTGTCCAGCTACCTAGAGAGGGGCAGGAAGACCAGGGATTAACAAAAGATTTCACAAACTCTCCTCTCCACCGCTTTAAGAAGCCGGGCTCTAAGAACTTTCAAAATATCTTCCCTCCATCTGCCACGCTTCACCTCTCCAATATACCGTAAGATTCTTGTTCTAGGTTTTATTGGATACATTTTATATTGGATTAGATGTACAACTGAGCAATCGGTTAAGACTTGGCCTATTGGTGTGTGGAATGCTTTCCAGTTTGCCCATACACATAAGGAAACCCATCCCCACCTGCTCTGTCCTGAGCGTTTGGAGATTAGTTCTCAAGGATGCAGCAGACTATAAACTAAGCAACATTTTGTCATTTTCATAGCCAGGGTGGGTTTTTTTGTGGGTTTTTTTTTAACTTTTCATTGTAACTTCAGAATCTTCATTTAATTAAAATCTTTACTTTTGAAGGCCTTCTGTGAGCGAAGAGGATCTAAAGCAGCTTTTCTCACACAATGGATGCACCGTGAAAGGCTTTAAGTTCTTCCAGTAAGTGTATACATACATACATACATACATACATACATACATTCTTTTACTTGGAGCATTGTTTAAGGTTTTTTTTTTCTTTTCCTTTTTGCTCTTTCAGGAAAGATCGGAAAATGGCTCTTATTCAAATGGGGTCTGTTGAAGAGGCTATAGAATCTCTCATTGAACTTCACAACCATGATATGGGAGAGAGCCATCACCTGAGAGTTTCCTTCTCAAAGTCCACCATCTGATTTGGGAAATTAAGAAAAGTAAAGGACTGCCAGCCTTTGTTATGTCTCTCCAAGGGCTCACTTCCATCATTCCAGATATAAGCCACTTTACTTGCAGCGCTCAAGTGTCCTTGCATCCCAGATTTTTAACTTTTTAAGAAATATTTTCTTCAAGGGTTTCATTGTTAGTGAATATATTGAGGGTATTTGTGTGTATTTTCACAGTACCCTTAAATGAACTCTGTACTTGATAAGGAGTTTTTGGCAGTTTTGTTAAGACCAACATTTGGCATACTGGCCCTGGCTTTTTTTTTTTTTTTAACCTGGATTTGAAGGGCCAGCTGTAAATCTAGTTGATTACTAGATTTATGTAATGACTGCAGTATGTTTTGCACATGTGACCAATGGAAACAGTTCACATCAGCTGAACACTGCGTGTGCAGTTTGTGGTCAAACCTTGTCACATAATGTGCTGACCAGCTATTACTCTGTGCCTTACAATCTGAACTTTCTGATGTTTGCCCACTGTCAGGTTCTTGGATATGTTTATCCTAAACTGATGAGTTCAAGTATTGTCTGGACTGTAAACCACAGCATTCCCATATCTATACTAATTTACTGACCAAATTTTTCTGGGACCATGGCACCTTAACATTAGCTAATTCACATACTGTTTTTGCTTTGTGCCTGGTAAAGAACAGGCGTTAGAGGTAGCAAGAAAGATGCTTGCTTTATCCTTGTTTAATTACACAGTTGTGTACATTTTTGATTTCCATGTATTCATTTACCCCCATTTGCCTTATTGTTAAGAAAGCATGCTGTCCATGCTTCAAGCTTATGCTTCAAAATATCAAGGACCAAATGAAACGTGCATGTTGTGTACAGTCTTAATACTTTTCCTGCCTTCTGTTATGCCTTATTGATGCTTTACCTGCATTAAACAAAACTTGCAGTTTGTAGCACTTAACCTTTTGGTGTGTCAAATCCTAACTGATGCACAAAGGGTTACCTACAAAAGCTATACCTTTTTTAAGGTTTGGCTTTCCATTACAGACCTTGAGTTGATTGACACCACCTCAGCACAGTTTAGCTGCAAGTTTCTAAAGTGCCTCAGGTTCATACACATGATCCACAGGGATGTAAATTGTTGGCTGTAAGATCTCCAAACTTACTTAAAATCATTTGCAAACTCTCAAATGTGGAGGTTGGCTCTGAAACTTGTGACAATCTCATCAAAACAAATATCTAGTCTATCTGGAATGTCTGAATTCCATATTTTGCAGACTGACTGCAGCATACTCTGCCTAAAAGTTAGTTTATAAAAGCTGAAATTCCTAGTGTACTGTCCTTAGTGCCTTCATTGTTGCCCCTCAGGTGCCTGTTTTTTCTTTTTTTTATTATTGCTTCTCTATTAGAGCACTGCATAATAAATGCCTTTCTCCTCTTTACAGTCTAACATCTGTTCCTGTGCCTTATCACATGGCATTACAGAACATTTGCAGTTGCTATGTGCAATGTAATTGTATGAAGTAAAATTTGCAGGTGTCACAATACTCCAGCTTGGGTTGTAAAGAAAAGTCTTGGCAGTGATCAGCAAATTCTGCTCATCAAAATGGGCCTTTACGACTTGAAGGCTAAAAAGCCTAAAAGCAGAATGAGCTTTAAGATCAATAGATGTAATGTTAGGCATTTGGAAAAATCATGTTTTGCTGCTGGTGTCATACAAGGACATTTTATTTGCATTACTGCAGGTCTGCAACCAGCTAAGACATACAATGTAGGCTGAAGCTGCATTTGTTTAACCTAGCAAGGATTCTGAAAAACCTCCCCAGTATACTGTGCATTTCACCCTGTTTATACATTTAATGTACATATCTAGCTTTTTCAATACCTACTCAAGTGCAAAGCTGTAATACAATATTCCTTTTTATTTAGTGGTAAATTGTATATTTTGATAATGTTTCAGACAGATTTCAGTATTGCAGGGTGCTGAGATGACAGTTGTGAAAGATCCATTACTTCTAATCATATGTTTGTACGAAAGACAAATTAAAAACTATTTTATAAGAAACCTTTATACTTTTCAGTAGGTGTTCAATCCAGTTGTAGTTATCTGTTATGGGCTCATAATAAACACCTTTTATTCTTAACTCTTGTTATTTCCTATCTTTTTGTGACTTATTCCTCAATTCATGCTTTTTTTTTTTTTACCTTTTCCATCTTTGGTATGGGGAGTACTCTTCTCTGAACTAGCATACTTTTTACTGAAGTCTGTAGTTCCCTTTTTTTTTTTTTTTTTTCCCCTTCCTTGTTCATGTATGTAAGCCAGTTTATGACTTTAGTGGTTTATGAATTGCCTTGTTTGGCAAAGTCTAAGAGCCAACAACTTTTTGCAAGTCTGAAAACTTTACTCTTTCATGTAGAGCATGTATTGCTTATTTTAGCATGCAAGGTGTTTTTAGCATATTTTGAGTGGTGCCAGCTTTTTTGACTGTTTATTTTATAGTGCTGCCTTCTGTAGCTGTTTGCATGGCATCTGCCACAAGATGCATTGGCCTTTATCTCCTGTTCATGCCATAATCCACTGTAACTTATATTGGCATTGATTATTCCAGTAGCATTTAATGGAAGCTTAGTATTGGTACAGGTATTACAAATGAGAGCTGGACTCTCAAATCATTGCTTATGTTTGGGCTCAACTCAAATCTTGGAAAATGTAATGTTCCAGTTTGCTTTAGGGGCATAGTGGCAGATAAACATTTGGTATCCTTTTTTTGGAACAGTTAGTAAGTTTCAGGGCTTTAAAAGTGTACCAACAAATGTTTCTTTAGGTTTGAGGTCATGCTATATATCTTGCAGTCCCAAACTCCTTAAGCACTTGGGCTTTTAAAGGTATAAGATATCAAACAATGACAAGCAGACATGCATTTTTTTTTTTTATAGAATTATACATTAAACCTAATAAAGGAGGGCAAAGATTCTATTTCATTGTGTACCCAAAACCAATATCCAACCCTCTAAGCTTATTACAATTGTAAGTCAGGATAACCTACTGTTCTGTCTACAATGGTGTACAGCGCTATAACATTAAACCATCTCTAGGGTTTATAGAGAATAGTCAAAAAAAATCCAGTGAGCAGCAGTTGTGTGGATGAAAATGCCTTGTTTATGTCAGGAGAATAGGCAGACTGGTTGCTGCGACTTTCAGATGGTAGGGTCAGAATTTGGTGTAAACATGAGAGCATGGATCCATCCTGCTTTGGCTCAATGGTTCAGGCTTCTGGTGTGGGGAATATTTTCTTGGCACTAGCAAGGTATAACTAATAGTGGCTGGTGAGTGTACACACATAAATACCTTTCCCACCCCCTTCTTTAAATATATACACTCTCTTTATAGGCTGCATAAGGAGTTCAGGGAGGAGAAACCACAGTACCCTAATTTTCCCCGGTGAATGGCTGTGCAGCACAACCCTGATCATTGGATTAGGTCCCAGCACTGTCAGAAAATTGATTACTGTGCTCTCATGCCTAGTGTGCTGTTTTTTAATAGGAAAGCAGAGGAACTGGCAGGGGCACAAAGTATTTCACACAAAGGAAGCAAGAGAACACAATACTTTGACACACAAGGACATGGTACATATCAGGAATATGAAATGTTGGGTTTACATATTTTTTAGCAAGGTGACAGGCTGCAGCAGGAAACTGATCTGTCAGATTTTGTCAACACAACAAAGAGCTGTATAGGCACAAAAAATGTAAAGCCACATGCCATCCCTGAGTCAACAAACCAGTCTTGGAAGTAAATGCTGACCTTGGGTTAATGGTTTTCTTTTAGAAAAGTAGTGGGAGTATGGTAATATCTGTGAGTTAATACATGCTCCATTTAGCATATATCCTCTTGGTTTAAGAAACATCTAATACTAGGTCTACTTTGAAGGCCAACTCCAGCAAAACATTACTTCCTGTTTAGGTGGTAAGAATAGAAAGGTGCATCTCTTTACTGGGGCCCTAGCATTTAAAACCTTATCGAAAAGCCTCTTCACTGGAGATGCAGATAGCATTAAAAGCCTAACTCTGAGTTGCCACAACTCCAGGGAGCTTTAATATAGAGGGGTACCATCTTCTAGGATAGATTTGCTCCTCCCCAAAAGGAAAAAAAAAACAAGCAAGCTCTGTAAAACACCCAATGCCCCCCCAATTCCCTTAGTTTCAAATGTTCCCTACTGGCAGGCACCTTACACTTTTTTTTTTTTTTTTTTGGGGGGGGGGGGGGTTTAATACTGACCAGAAAGCTGTTGGACTGGACTTTCCCTTCAGAGCATGGGACAGGAGTGTGAAGATAAAGATGTGGGTAATTCATCTAGTCTGAGTTCACTGAACAGAGAATTCAATACTAGGTGAGACCTGCTAGGCCCCTATTTGTGCTGGAGGATGAAAAGTCTTGCAGGCTGATTATGCCACAGAGCAGATCTTAGAAACCCATAATAGAGACTCGGGACAGGATGTATAGGGGATTATAAGAACTGCAAATTCACCAGCCCCTCAAAGACCTTGTTCTGATCCTGAGAAAAGAATGATCAAGGTGAAGGCTTGAAAAAGGTTCATGTTCAGGGAGGAAGGTGAGGAAAAGTTCTTGTATTGTATCTTTACAATGGGGCTTCAGCTGTCTGTATAACTGTGGTAAAGCAGAATCCAACATTTTTCTATATTTTTTTTGAGCTTGGGCTGGAAATTTCTTCTGCTTTGCCAGCTGTGTGGTAAGGAATGTCTTCTGGCTAGAGTTTTGGGCAACCAGTGAAACAGGTTTTAGAATCCTTGACAAAGGTAGGTAAGGTAGTTGCGCATTTATATTTTTATTATACAGGATTTATATAGTGCCAACAGTTAATGCAGCGCTTTACAACATAAGGGCAAACAGTACAATGTAATACAGTAGGAATCAGAGCTTACAACATACTCTGATGCAGCTTTGGCATTGGTTAAGGCCTCGTCGGTTAGCTACCTTGGTGAACTCTGCCAAAAGGACAATTTGACTTAAAGCCTGGGAGGGGAAGCTCACTTTAAAAACCAAGTTGTGCGAACTTCCTTTTTAAAGGTAATGTATTGTTTGGTCCAGGACTTAACATGGTCCTGTCTAGATCATCAGAGAGAAAAGGATGTAAAGAATAAGTGGAATCGCAACAGATTTTTTTTTTTTTTGACTACCTCCGGATTCACTAATAAAGACCCCAAGTGACACCATGGGTGAGGGAGCTATCCTGATAATGGGAAGAGATTTTGGAAAGATCATATATCGTACAACTCTTGGAAGTTAAAAGGTTTTCATTTGGAATTGATAGTCCCCCAACCTTCCTAACTCTGCTGCTGAAGAACTTTCAGAGCAGAATGGCAGGAATGAGTTCATAGTTCAAAATCTGCCAGGAAAATACAGGTTCATTAAAAACTTTAATTTTGTTAGGTTTATAGAGTACAAGAAATTCTGTATGGAAAATATTTAGTTTCCAAAGAAATCTGAAGGGACTTTTTAGGGTGACTCATGATCTGCAGGACTTATCTCCATGTTCCAATTTGTCAGGAACATAGGAAATTGCCTCAATTTGCAGTATTAACAAAATAAGGGATATGTCATTGGCAATTTCAAGCCTTACAATGTGGATGGGCAGCCAGCCTGTTTTATGAAGGTTTAGGCTGAAGTGAAACCCTACCTTCACCTAGAGGGTATCTTGCTGATCCCTTATTTGGATGATCTCCTGCTGTACTCTCACACAGGGGAGAGAGCCCAAGATTATCTTCAAAAGTATATCACATTTGAGATATTGGGCTGGATCATCAGCAGGGAAAAGTTGTCCTTAATCCAGCTCTATCAAGCTCTTTTTGGGCTATCTGATTTTGAGTTTGGCAAATGGGCACTGTTAAAGGTTACTATGCATGCCAGCTCCTGGTGGTGGGGTGCCCATCTGGGAGTGCTGTGGGCCCAGGGAAATGGCCCTCTGATCTTACCTGGGTCTCTGCCAATTTCAGGGAACTATTGTCAGTCAAGGGAACCATGCAGACTTTCAAGCATAATTCACGGTCCGGAAGTTGATTCTTTGACAATACTGTGAGGGAAGCTTACCTAAATCACTAAGTTGGTACTAGATTGTAAACTAGGCAGACCTGGTGGCAGACATCCTAAGCCAAAGGCCTATTTGGCACAAGAAATGGAAATTTAAACCAAGAGGTCTTTGGGCAGATATTAGACTGGTAGGGCCTACCCAAAATAGATTTGCAGACAGGACAAACAGCAAAGTGAGGCATTTTATCCAAGAGTCCTTGATGCCCTGACCCAGGACTGGGATTTTGGTCTAGGTTATGAATTTCCTCCCATGGGGTGTACAGAAATTCTCAGTATGCAAATTGATCCTAGTAGTCCTGTGGCGGCCAAAGAGAATGTTTTCTATCTCTTTACAGCATGGGTGTCAAACAGCAGCCCTCCAGCTGTTGCAGAACTAAAAGTCCTATCATGCCTCTGTCTTTGGGAGTCGTGCTTGTAACTGTCAACCTTGCAATGCTTCATGGGACTTCTAGTTCTGCAATGGTTGGAGGGCTGCAGTTTGATAACTCTGCTTTAGAGACTGTTGGTCCAACCCTCTTTATCTGTCAGGCCGGACTGTTGCTTTTATCCCAGACCAGACTTTTCACCTGACCGCCTGGTTCTTGAGTGTTAGATCTTAAGGGGTAAAGGTGTTTTTTTTTTTTTTCCTTTTTCTTTCATGGTACAGGTTATGCTTTACTGTTCCTACTGTTTTAGAATTAAAACAGATGGAGTAGAAAAGGGCCTGGTGCTTGGCACACTATGGGTACAGGTGACATCTTTTGTATTTCTCAATATCAAGTTGGCCCAGGAACCATTTGGTTTAAAAAAAAAAAAAAAAAAAAAAAAATTCCTTAGCTTGGGAAAGCCATTCCCCTCAAAGTTAAGTATTTTTCCTCATGGAATCTGTCTATGGCCCTGTTGCCAAGCAATCCTTGAGCCTGATGAGAATTTTTGTTACCCTTAAAATGGCCTATCTTCTGTTATCACTATGGCCAGGAGAATAGGGAATTGTACTGATTTTTTTAGTACTTGGTGAAGAAACACTTGTTGGCAAGCAGAGAGGTAATACGTTAATTGTTGGTTACCAGGTTTGCACACATCTCAGGAGGGATTTTGGCCCACTCTTCTATGCAGATCTTCTCCAAGTCCTTAAGGTTTATTGACTTGCTTGGCAGCTCAAAGTTGCATCTCCGCCTATGAATTTAATATAGGATAAGGGGCTGGAGACAGGCTAGCCCACTCTGGACAATAATAAAAGCACATTTTTTTTTTTTTTTTTTTTTTTTTTTTTTTAGGTAAAAAAAGTGAACTTATTCTTTAAAAGGTCAAAGGCCCTTGTAAAGCATTGCACCAGCGATCAGTAGATCGCTGATGCCATGCTGGTCTTTTGCAGACCTGTCAATATCTGCTGGAATGAACTACCACAGTGCCGTGGTAGTTCATTGAAAACTACAAGCAGACAACCGCTAAGGCAGCTGGGCCTTGTAGGCACTCATTTACAGAAATCTGAAAGTGATGTGGCTGTGTGTTTTCAAATCTGATAGTATGGGGAGAAGCTTCCCTATATCTGCTGGAGGGTGGTAGGTGTGGCTATGGGAACATGTTGCATGCTGGAAGACCCATCCACAACCCGTCTTTAGTGATCTGGCTGAGGGAAGAAGGTTCTCAGCCAAGATTTTATACAATAGATTGCCCTAGTCATTGGCCCCTCAATGCAGCAAAGTTGGTCTGTACCTTTTTGACAGAGAAACAGCCTCAACGCATAAAGTTTATGCCTCCTTGCTTGACTGTAGGGATGGTGTTCTTAGGGTCATAGTTGGCATTTTTCTTCCTTGAAACATAGTCGAGTTAATGCCAAAAAAAGCTCAATTTTGGTCTCATCTGACCACTGCACTTTCTCCTAATCCTTCTCTAAACTTTGCCAATGAACATCTAAATGATTCAGACAGGCCTGTACATGTGCCTTCATGAGGAGGGGGATCTTGGGGGAGCTGCAGGATTTCAGTCCATGGCAGCACATTGTGTTACTAATGATTTGTTTGACTGTGGTCCCAACTGCCTTGAGATCATTTACAAGCCCCTCCTGTGTAGTCCTGCGCTGATCCCTTACTTTTCTCATCATCCTTGCCCCATCAGGTGAAATCTTGAATTGGGCTCCAGGCCTAGGGTGATTTTGGTTAATTTGTATTTGTTCTATTTCTGAATTGCTGCAACAGTTGTCCCCTTAACAGTCTTGCTGTTTGGTCTTGTCCATTCCAGCTTTGTCCAATCTTGTCCTTTTGACAGCTTTGGTTGTGCCAATGGTGGTGAGGTTTGAATGGAAGAAATTCTGTGGACAGGTGTATTTTTATACACATAACTAGTTGCCGTTAGGAGCACCTTCTTAAATTGACAGGACTAATCTGTGTACCACATGAGCCAGTCTGTGGGAGCTCAAATTACTGTTGGTAGCGGATAAAATATCCATTTTACTCACTAAACTGCAACTCTATTTATATTTGTATCGTGGTGTTTGGTTTTTTTTTTTAATATTCTGTCTACTATTTTAAAATACAGCTATGATCGATCCTTCATTTCCTTGTAAGTGGGCAAATGTACAAAATCTGCAGGGTATCAAATAATTTTTCCTACTATATGCTTGCTCACCTTCAATTGCTGTACTTCTTACCTGTCTCTCAGATTGTGTTGTCCAATTCCCATGAATACTTTGCTCTCTAGGCGTTTGTCACAGCTCCCTGCTGGATTGGGGGTTCTGCTTACACCTTGATAGGAGCTGGTGTGACTCCTGGAACTGAGACTTTCTCTTGGCTTCTGGTGGGGGCCCTCTGACCTCTCAATGAAACCTTCTAGCTTCCCTACTGGAAGCTCTCTAAACTGGGGGCCCATAGCTATTCTCAGAACTGAGTATACAATGACACTACACAGCTGTGTATTCAGCCAGGCTGCAGGTGTCTAGCAAATCCAGAACTACAGAATCCAGTGAAAGCCACAGCTTTCTATGCCCACAACCACTAGTCTAGAATGTCATATTTACCTCAAATGTGAATCCTGTGTCACATTTCCTTATCACAGTGACAGCCTTGTCTGCTCACATATCCCCCTCCTTTCCGTCCAGCTGGAGGGAAGGAGACACAAGCTCCTCACTTTGGCATTTCTATGTCAGCAACTACCCAACAGACACTCTAGTTTGTCACTACCATCTTTCTCCCTTTAAAGGAGAACTCTAACCTACAGGACTTAATTAGAACTTCCCAAGTCCTTTTTTTTTTTTTTTTTTTTTCTTTTCTGATGTGCTTCCACAAGTCCTTTTTTCTGTGACCTTATCAAGGTCCTATCTGTGCTCCTAACCCTCCTCCCCTTTGATCTTGAGGTCCTAGGGATCCTTTCACTTTCTTGGTGTAATTAGGTATTCCTACCTACCCCAACTTCCTGTCCTGAAGGGATTTGACTTTGCTTAATAAAGAACCACTTTTTTTTCCCTTATGGCTAGTTTTAGTTGTCACACTTGGCCTTTTAGGTTCACCAACTCTTTGGCAATTACTCTTGGACATAAAACCTTATTAATGGGATGTGGTTTCACATTTTTAAAAATTGTCAATATTGTAAGTGGTTTCTTTCAGGGTTTAAGACCAACCATGAGGAGAGACTACACATAAGTGAGCTGCCATCCCCCATGGGATTTTTGCATGGCTCAACCTTGCCTTTTGTCCAACTCTCCAAGGGTAATTGTCCTACCAACGGATACTGATCAAAGCATAAACCATTGCTTAATACCATAATTCCCCTGGGTTTACTCATTCCAACATCAGTCACTAGTACCAATCACTGACAGATCACACCTTTTTAAAGAGCACAATTTCTGATCCTTTTGTTACTGCAGTTCCAAGTTTATTTTAGGTACTTCAACTTTTACCTCTTTGCAGGTGCCAGACAATCTCCGTTACAGCCGTGTCCTCTCTGGGCCCTTCCTTCTTATGAGGTTTAGCTGGTGAGGCAGTATCTGCCATTTACTAACCCCTGCTCATCTGTACTTAGAACAGCACTAGTAGAAATAGCGGTCTCATCACCTGATGTGGTGATTAGAGATGATATCTCTACCAACTCTCCTAAACACCTCACAAGTCCATCACTGGAAGCTTCCTTATAGGGAACTGTGAGATCACTGCTCCTTCACCAACCTAACCTATTCCACTTGTGATTGTTACCAAACACAGCTTGTATTACCTGGCTCCATCCGTTGGTACTATGCAGTACCACCTTGTCTGACTAAGGTGGAGACACCCACGTGTACAATGGATATAAAAAGTCTACGCACTCCTGTTAAAATGTCTGGTTTCTGTGATGTAAGAAAACTTAAAATTATTATACTGGATTTATATAGTACCAACAGTTTGCTCAGCACTTTACAAAAGAACAGGAGACAACACAGTTCAATACAAGAGGGTTAGGAGGGCCCTGCTCCTTGGAGCATACAATCTAAAATAATTTCAGAACTTTTTGCACCTTTTAATGTAACCTACAAACTGCAACTCACTTGAACAACGAACTGAAATCTTTTAGATGGAAGTAAAAATATGCAACCATATTATTTTAGTTTAAGTGTGCTTCCTCTAACTGGGATCAGGGTGGGGCCAAGCCATGCTCTGTGTTTGCAGTGAGCTCCTCCAGCACAAGTAGCTTGCTGTGGGAGCACTCAGCAGGGGGGAGGAGCCAGCAGTGCTGCTGAGGGACCTGAGAAGAGGAGGATTGGGGCTGGTAAGTTTGATCTGTTTATTCATTTTAAAATCCTGGTCCTTTATAACTTTTCATTTTATTACCCTTTCTTTTCACCTGATAATTCTGTGATTAACACACTTCCTATCCCTTCATGTCTACACACACTCCTCCATAGTATCTATTGAGGGAACCATAATTGTTACACAAGCTGGACTTCAAACATGCCAGTATCTATAACTTTCACACAAACCAATCAATATACACTTTTTTTTTATTTTTATTTTAACCAAAGACGTAGCAGAATGAGTTTTGGCGTAGAAATAATTTTTTTTTGGGGGGGGGGGGGGGGGGGTATGTTTTATAGCAGAAAAGAGAAACTTTTGTTTTTTTACATTTTTGTTCTTTTTTTAGTTTTGTATAATAAAATTAAAAAGCCCAGGGTTGAACAAATATCACCAAAAGAATGCTTTTTTTTTTGTGAAAAAATATGTAGATTTTATTTGGGTACAGCGCTGCATGACCATACAATTACCCGTTAAAGTCGCGCAGTACTAAATAAAAAAACAGGCTTGTTGTGAAGGGGGTTAATCCTTCTGGACCTGAAGTTGGTATCTAAGGATTGATGAGCTACAATAGTAGAATTTTACATTTTTGTTTTTAGGTTCAGATATAGATATAGGGGGTTATTTACTAAAGCTGGAGAGTGTAAAATCTGGTGCAGCTCTGCATAGAAACCAGTCGGCTTCCAGGTTTTATTGCAAAAGCTTAACTGAGCGAGCTGAAGTTAGAAGCTGATTGGCTACCATGCACACCTGCACTAGATTCTGTGTGCACCAGTTTTAGTATATACACCCCCACCCCCCCCCCCCCAATAGCTTTTAAAATTAGACTTGGTAAAGCCATACTCCTCAGTTTTAGACCTCATGCACACAGGACGTTAAAAAAAAAAAAAAAAACCCCAAAAAAACAAAACAATAGAAGCTGTCCTCCTGGCAGCAGCGTTTTTGCAGGAAAAAAACTGGTGCTTGTAAAATTATTTAATACTTTTACAAGCCATAAGTGCTTGGGTGTGAATTCATTTCACTAGCCAGAATGATGATTTATTCTAGCCATTGAAAAGAATTAATGCTTAAGCACTCAGTCTGTGTGCATGGACACAGGACAGCATGGAGGGCCGTTTGGAAGCAGTAAAAAAAAAAAAAAAAAAAAAAAAACCCACCGGATGCCCTGAAAAGTGGCTGCAAAAATGCCCTTTGTGCATGAGGCCTAAAAGGACCATTTAGCAGACCTCCCTACAGTGACATTCATATTCACTATAGAGCATGGTTCCCTGAGAGGGCAAGACACAGAAGCAGTCAGATGGAGATAGTATCAAGCATGTGAGCACAAGCCTTTATTATGTTTGAATGCAAATGCCCAGACTGTTTAGCAGGTAAAAACAGTCAGCCACACCCAAATTACTATGCTTTTTAAACAATACCCTCACAAGCTGCAATAGCTACCTGTCATTGTGGAATGATCTTGGCTTCTGTTTAATCTTACAAATGCCATTTAAGAGGGTTATTTCCATGGACACTGTAAACACTTTGTCAGTTTGATCTGTCTTTTTCTTTGTACGCATGAATGACTTCTGTTGTCCTATTTTGCATTCATTTATCCAACGCTCACCTGCAGAGGAAGAGATTTTCAAACTCTACTTTTGCCTAAGCTTTGCCCAAGGAGATATTGCAGATAGGGCGATTTCATTAAAAAAAAAAAAACACATTTGTTTGCCGAACCATTAGTTACTATGCATTATATCTGCATAAGCACAGTTAGGTTGAATCTTTAATTTTAAAAACAAAATTCCTTCTGCTGAACAAGTACATTGACATGGTTTTTTTAAGGTGTTGTGTGGATGGGTTTTTTTTTTCCTTCATTTTGTTCACAGCTGGAGCCAAACCACCATCTACAGTTGTGTTCAAAATAACAGCAGTCAGATATTACTAACCTGATCAATCACTGTTTTTGTTAGAAATGATATTTCTACATGGCAAATAATTTACTAGCAGGTGTAGTAGAGTAATAGAAATCCAACAGACCCAACAGTCATGACATGCATGCTGCTGATTCTGTGTAATTGAATCACTAATTGAAAGGGGCATGTTCAAAATAATAGCAGTGTGGAGTTCTATTAGTGAGGTCATTCATTCTTTGAAAAACAGGTGGCAATTATTTAAGGAAGGAAGGCAGCAAATGTAGATGCTGGTTACAGTGCATTTCTCTCTGAAATTCTGAGGAAAGTGGGTTGTTCCAGACATTGTTTAAAAGAAAAGCGTACCTTGATTAAAAAGTTGATTGGAGAGGGGTAAACAATAAAGAAGTGTAGAAAATGATAGGCTGCTCAGCTAAAATGATTGCAAATGCTTTAAAATGGCAACTAAAACCTGAAAGATGTAGAAGAAAGCGAAAAACTACCATTCAAATGGATAGAAGACTAGCCAAAATGACAAGGACTCGGCCAACAATCAGCTCCAGGAAGATCAAAGAAGGTCTAAAGTTACCTGTGAGTACTATAAAATAAATAGGGTATGCAGTGCTATAAGATAAATAATAAGGCAAATTAAATGATATTAAAATCAACCAAATATCACTAGCTCAGCATGTAGCACTCTTTTATAGTGAGACTCGTATAGTTAACCTTATAACGGGCAGTCAAGCATAGACAAGTCATATAGTGTATATAAGAGAAGATAAATTCATAAAGTGATGACAGTATGGTACTCGATGTACTCCAAATCCAGTTTGACTTTTGGAAAAATCTAGTGCGATTGTGCGCTTACCACAAAGACATACAAACTGAGCTTTGTATGTATAACATTATAGAGTGGACGTCAAGGTCTGGTCAGCAGTTTAGGCAGCATCCGGTTGCCATGGTGGACACTTGGGGATGACTGAACACACACTCGGGGATCACCTCAGGCTCTCCGGCAGGTCCACCGAAGTCCAGACTCCTAATGGTATTTGGTTGATTTTAATATTTAATTTGCCTTATTATTTAGTATGCAAGCATCATGATATGGGGATGTTTCTCATACTACAGTGTTGGGCCTATTTATCGCATACCAGGGATCATGGATCAGTTTGAATACATCAGAATACTTGAAGAGGTCATGCTGCCTTATGCTGAAGAGGAAATGCCCTTGAAATGGGTGTTCCAACAAGACAACGACCCCAAACACACCAGTAAACATGCAACATCTTGGTTCCAGACCAACAAGAATGACGTTATGGAGTGGCCAACCCAATCCCTGGATCTTAATCCAATAGAAAACTTGTGGGGTGACATCAAAAATGCAGTTTCTGAGGCAAAAACAAGAAATAGAGAAGAACTGTGGAATGTAGTCCAATCATCCTGGGCTGGAATACCTGTTCACAGGTGCCAGAAGTTGGTTGACTCCATGCAACACAGATGTACAGCAGTTCTCAGAAACAGTGCTTATACAACTAAATATTAATTAAGTGATTCAAAGGAAAGCAAAATCTTCAAACATTTTTCAGTTTATATAGTGAATGTTTGAGTTTGTAAAGAAGAATACAAACACTGCTATTTTCTGAACAGTCTAATATTCACTTTTCTTCAATTTGTTTAAAGGAACAACACAAATTTGATATATTTTTCTTCATGTTTTGATTTGGAATAGAATGTGTAGTGTTTTCAATGCATTTGTGTGTATGGAAATAAAAGCTATTAGAAGGATTTTGAGCTTTATTCACTTTTTTCAACACACTGCTAATATTTTGAACACAACTGTATATATTTTTCTTTCTTTTACGTGTGCTTAAGTGCACTGTGATGCGCTGTAATGCCACTTGCAAGTTCAGTGTTTGCCTTGCAGTATGTTCATTTTATTACCCAATGGTGTTATGAACTAGAAGTGATGATTTTCAATTTTGCCATTGCATTGGTCCAAAAGTTCAAAAGAAAATCCGTGACAAAAACGTACAGTACTTTGAAAGTTGTATCATGTGGTAGTGGCAATCTTTAGCAAGAGAGTGTAGAATGGAAGAAGTTAACAGGAAAGAATGTCAGCAGCTCCAAACCAAATGGAGGGGTCCCAAAACAAAGTAAAGTGGAAGAAAAGCTCAACAGCTGACTATACTTAAAATGTCCCACCCCCGTCCGGTGATCAGTTTAGCTAATCTATAAAACCCATACCCGGAATTTGACTTTTAAGTGGTGTTAAGCTGCAGTATGTTACATTTCTTGGTTTGGGGTTTAGCAATCATTACATGTGGTGGCTGCATTCGTTTTAATTATTTTTTTTTTTAAGGCTTTGTTTCCCTCTGTTTTCACCTGGTGATCTAGACAGTAACATGCCTCATGTAATAGGCTGCTCAGACTCTGGATGAAGGAGCACAGGGGGCATAGCAGACAGCAGCATTGTCAGTCTTGGGGGGGGGGGGGGGGGGGGGGAGTAGAAGAGGGTAGTATTATTGTATTAGCAGATCTAAATACAAATAACAGCTTGAAGCCAAACTCCAGCTCAAACTTCATCCCAAGAGGAAAATAATGTTTGCTGTAACTGAGTATAAAGGTTTTGTATAGCTAAAGCAGAGCATTACAAGCACCCTTTAACTAGTTTGTTCCTTTATTGTAAACTGATACATCAAGAAGAGAGCTTATTCTTTTGAAAAACAACAGACTTACTGGCTGAATCACCAGGTGAAAAGAAAAAGAAAAAAAGCCAACCAAAAAACGAATGCGGACATCACATTTAAGAATTGGTAAGGTGCAATCTAATAAATGTTTGCTTTAAATACTGCTTTAACCACTTGCCTACTGGGCACTTTTACTCCCTTCATGCTCGGGTCAATTTTCAGCTTTCAGCGATGTCACACTTTGACAATTGTGCGGTCATGCAACATTGTACCAATATGAAATTTTTATCATTTTTTTCACACAAATAGAGCTTTCTTTTGGTGGTATTTACCGTATTTTTCGCCGTATAAGACGCACTTTTTCTTCCCCCAAAATGGGGGGGAAATGTCAGTGTGTCTTATGGGGCGAATATGGAGTGGCTGGTCCGGTATTTCCACCGCGGCCGTGTCAGAATACTGGGCCGGCCGCTCAGCTCTGCAGCGGGACCTTACCTGTTCCTCTATCCATCTATCTATCGGCGTGTTGTCTTCCCGGCTTCTGTAGTGTGGGCACTGGGCATGACAGCCGGGTGCCAAGTGCGCATGCGCGAGAAGCGGTGCTTTTTGTGAATGGTAAGGCGGTACCTGGGACACATTACAGATCCCAGAAGCCGCCGGACCAATCACAAAGCGCAAGTGTTTCTCGCTCATGCGCACTGGGCACCCGGCTGTCATGCCGAGCGCCATTACAGAAGCCGGGAAGACAGCGAGCGGCTGGATCGATGAACAGGTAAGATCAAACAAAAACGCTGCGGAAATAAGAGCGGGTACCTGTCAAATTCAGGTATCCGCTCCCCACCTCCCCAAAGGTCAGCAGTCATCTGTACTGTCCGCAGTCTCTGGTCATCCCTGTGCTGTCCGCAGTCTCTGGTCATCCCTGTGCTGTCCGCAGTCTCTGGTCATCCCTGTGCTGTCCGCAGTCTCTGGTCATCTCCTGTACTGTGTCTGCAGTCCATTAG
Source organism: Staurois parvus (assembly GCF_062004578.1). NCBI lineage: Eukaryota > Metazoa > Chordata > Amphibia > Anura > Ranidae > Staurois > Staurois parvus. The sequence continues at coordinate 931,887 of NW_028317937.1, forward strand.
TTCAGAATTTTTTTTTCCTGTTTTCTGCCTCTAAAACCTAGGTGCGTCTTATGGTCAGGTGCGTCTTATACGGCGAAAAATACGGTAATCACCACTGGGTGTTCTATTTTTTGCACTATAAACAAAAAAAAAAGAAACTTTTTTGTTTTTTAAATTTTTTGCTAATATAAAATTTTGCAAACAGGTAATTTTTCTCCACTGATGTGCGGTGATGAGGCTGCACTGATATGCAGCACTGATGGGCACTGATGAGGTAGCACGGATAGGCAGCACAGATAGGCTGCACTGATGAGGTGGCACTGGTGGGCATTGATGAGGCACTGATGATGCTGCACTGATATGCAGCAATGAGGGGTACTGATAGGCGGCACTGATGGGAGGCACTACTGGGCATTGGTGAGAGGCACTGCTGGGTGGCACCGCAGTGCACTGATCAGGGCACTGATAACCAGTGCCGACCTGCTCTGTGACAATTGCCGATTATTGACAGTACTTTTCTCACGCTGTGACAGCGTGAGGAAAGTGCAGCCGATAACCGGCAACTGTATTTAGTCGGTGATCTGGTGTGCCATTGGACACAGCTGATCACTTGGAAAAAGGCCGCTGATATTGGCCTTTTACCTCATTACGTGATCAGCTGTGTCTGTAGCACACCCTGCCAGAACTGGACAACCACACTGTAGCCATCATTCGGCTATAGCATGGTTGGCAAGTGGTTAAAGGCTATGTTCACTTACAAAAGAAAAAAACATTTTTTGCAGGTGAAGCATGCAGAGCATTGCACCCGCTATCAGCAAATCGTTGGTGCAATGTCAGACTGCTGCAGACACTCAGTACAGCTGTCTGCCCATACCGCTTGCAATGGCAAAAATTTTAATGATAACATACACTACTCATGTATTAAAGTATGTTCCTAAGGGTTATCTAGCACTTTAACAGCCTCTTAAAACTGCGACAGATATAGCCGAAAGTCTTTAACCACTTGCCCTCCACCCTATAGCAGAAGTACTGTTACAGGGCGGCACGGCTTCACAAAATCACACATATATAATTATTAGCATTTCTGGGTATGGGGCGCACACGCGCTGCCCTACCCGCATTGCTAGTGGCTGCTGGGGATGTCAATCACCGGGTCCTGGCCAGTGATTCCCACCTGGGACTCAGTGATTGTTGGCAGGGTTGAGAGGGGAGATATCTCTGTGTAAACAACACAGATCTCTCTCCTGTCAGCAAGGCAAATGCTGCTTTCTATCTTTCTGCACAGCAGAGAGATTCAAAGCAGCATGTCTCCTAAGTAAAACAGCACTCAATGTAAAATACACATAGCACACTGTTAACCCTTTGATCACCCCAGATTTTAACCCCTTCCTGCCCAGTGTCATTAATACAGTGTCAGTGCTTTTGATTAGCACTGATCACTGTGTTAGTGTCACTAGGGATGTCAGTGGCAGTTAGTTCCCACCCAGAGTCAGAATGCCCGCCGCAGTCCCAAAGTCCCGCTATAAGTCGCTGATCACCGCCATTACTAGTATATTAAAAATAACAATTCCAGTATATATCCTGCCATTTGTAGACGCTATCATGTAAACCAATTAATGTACACTTTTTGCAATTTTTTTATTTTTTTTTTCAGCAAAGACATGTAGCAGAATACATTTTGGCCTAAATTTATGAAGAAATTATATTTTTCACATTTTTTTTATTGGATATGTTTTAAAGCAAAACGTGAAAAATATATATATATTTTTTTTTCAAAAGTGACAGTTTTTTGTTTATAGTGCAAAAAATAACGCAGAGGTGATCAAATATGACTGACAGCTCTATTTGTGGGAAAAAAATTACATAAATTTTATTCATGTACAGCGTTGCATGACTGCGCAATTGTCAGTTAAAATAACGCCGTGCCATATCGCAAAAAAATGGCCTGGTCAGGAAGGGTGGGGTCAATCCTCTGGAGGGCAAGTGGTGAAACATCTCAAACAGGTTAGGCAGATATTGTCATCCAAAAGAGATCAAACATTACTTTCTCCTCCACTGAACTGTAACTATGTGCACTCTAGGTCTAGGTTTATTAACTCAAGAGGGCGCTGTCAGAGTGTCCTGATAGTACTAATTTTCCAGTGAGGAGTAAGATGACGAATACTGGAGAAATATAGCCAACAACTCTGCTCTCCCAGCCAATATTCTGCTACATTATAATGGAAAAGGAGCTAAAAGATGGTTTCTTGTAACGGTATCAGGATCCTGGTGTATCTAAGAAACAGAGGGCGCACAGGCCTAGTGCATTACCTTAAAAATTAGATTTATTTATAAATTTAAAACACTCAGAAGAGAAATAAAATCAGATCAAAATGAAAAGCATGTCGCAAGGGATGCAAAGTGGTCCAAGAACCCCTGGAGGTGGTCTGGTTTTGGACTGTGAACCTCTGGATAACTGGTGACTGATGCGCTTTGAGGTTGTACGTTTTCCTTGCAGCAACCCCCCCCCATCTTTGTCCTTATCTGAGCCCTAACTCGATCCAGCAATGTGTAGAAGAGCCGAGGATTTCCCTTCTCTCTCTCACTCTTCATTGGCTTAGATACAGCAGCGGGAGCCATTGGCAGTGAAGAGTGAGTGGGGTGGGCTGAGCCATGTTCTGTGAATTTATGGACATACAGGCCATGATTTCCTAAGAATTGAGTCTACCAGCAGACGCTGAACATTCAGGCAGACTCAATTCAATCAATTTAGACCTGTCAGTCATCAGAAAGACGTCTAGCAAGCTCATTAAAAAGAGTCTACTTTGTAGACTCTTTCCTGTTAGTAAATCTGGAATCACGTCAGGCACATTTCTAGATGCAATGCCGGATATGTTCGCAAGGTGGCGCACAACCGCGGGCTTTGTCCTGTTGGCGGTTTTCTATTTGCATATGAGAATACTTATTTAAAATAAAAAGCATACCTACAGTTGTGTTCAAAATAAAAGCAGTGTGTTGAAAAAAAGTGAATAAAGCTTAAAATCCTTCTAATAGCTTTTATTTCCATACAGACAAATGCATTGGGAACACTACACATTCTATTCCAAATCAAAACATGAAGAAAAATATATCAAATTTGTGTTGTTCCTCTAAACAAATTGAAGAAAAGTGAATATTAGACTGTTCAAAAAAATAGCAGTGTTTGTATTCTTCTTCACAAACTCAAACATTCACTATATAAACTGAAAAATGTTTGAAGATTTTGCTTTCCTTTGAATCACTTAATTAATATTTAGTTGTATAAGCACTGTTTCTGAGAACTGCTGTACATCTGTGTTGCATGGAGTCAACCAACTTCTGGCACCTGTGAACAGGTATTCCAGCCCAGGATGATTGGACTACATTGCATAGTTCTTCTCTATTTCTTGGCTTTGCCTCAGAAACTGCATTTTTGATGTCACCCCACAAGTTTTCTATTGGATGAAGATCCGGGGATTGGGCTGGCCACTCCATAACGTCAATCTTGTTGGTATGGAACCAAGATGTTGCACGTTTACTGATGTGTTTGCAGTCGTTGTCTTGTTGGAACACCCATTTCAAGGGCATTTCCTCTTCAGCATAAGGTAGCATGACCTCTTCAAGTATTCTGATGTATTCAAACTGAACCATGATCCCTGGTATGCGATAAATAGGCCCAACACCGTAGTATGAGAAACATCCCCATATCATGATGCTTGCGCAACCATGCTTCACTGTCTTCACAGTGTACTGTGGCTTGAATTCCGTGTTTGGGGGTCGTCTGACAAACTGTCTCCGGCCACTAGACCCAAAAAGAACAATCTTACTTTCGTAAGTCCACAAAATGTTGCGCCATTTCTCTTTAGGCCAGTCAATGTGCTCTTTGGCAAATTGTAACCTCTTCAGCACATGTCTTTTTTTCAACAGTGGAACTTTGCGGGGGCTTCTTGCAGATAGCTTGGCTTCACATAGGCGTCTTCTAATTGTAACAGTACTCACAGGTAACTTTAGACCTTCTTTGATCTTCCTGGAGCTGATTGTTGGCTGAGTCCTTGCCATTTTGGCTATTCTTCTATCCATTCGAATGGTAGTTTTTCGCTTTCTTCCACGTCTTTCAGGTTTTGGTTGCCATTTTAAAGCATTTGCGATCATTTTAGCTGAGCAGCCTATCATTTTCTGCACTTCTTTATATGTTTTCCCCTCTCCAATCAACTTTTTAATCAAGGTACGCTGTTCTTCTGAACAATGTCTGGAACGACCCATTTTCCTCAGAATTTCAGTGCAGAAGTGCAGAAATGCACTGTAACCAGCATGTACAGCATTTGCTGCCTTCCTTCCTTCAATAAGAGCAATAATTGCCACCTGTTTTTCAAAGAATGAATGACCTCACTAATAGAACTCCACACTGCTATTATTTTGAACATGCCCCTTTCAATTAGTGATTCAATTACACAGAATCAGCAGCATGCATGTCATGACTGTTGGGTCTGTTGGATTTCTATTACTCTACTACACCTGCTAGTAAATTATTTGCCATGTAGAAATATAATTTCTACCAAAAACAGCGATTGATCAGATTAGTGATGTCTAACTGCTATTATTTTGAATACAACTGTATATTATAATGTTTGTTTTTTTTGTTTTTTGTTTTTTTGCTGTTTCTCCAAAAATGATCAGACAACTAATGCATTTCCTAATGAATGTCATACAATCTATTTTCAAATGTCAAACATTTTCACACTTTTATCTCAAATAATTTGAATGTCTAGTTCTAATTTCCCAATATAATTATATATCTTCCTTCTCTTTAATCATGTAACTATTCCACATCCGAGCTCAAACTCTGTCTCCTACAGTGGCTTAGTGGTTAGTACAGGACTTACAGCACTTGGGTCATGGGTTCTAATCCCAGTCATGGCTGACCTGTCTGGAATTTGCATGCTTTCTCTGCACGGGTGTATTTCTGCCAACACTCCAAAGACATGCTGTTAGGTTAATTGGGCCTAGTATATGTCTGAGTTTCAGGCCTTAGATTGTAAGCTCATTGACATTTGTGAATGCCCAAAATATGGAGATCAATTTCCAGGGTTCTCTCAGTGCCAGGACTATTGATCAATCAATGGGAGTGAATCTTACCTGCGTCCTGTTCTTCTGACAAGTTTGAAACTTTCAATTTTCCTTATGTTTGTATTTCATTACAACTTTGTTTATCTTCTCTTAGGCTACGTTCACACTAGCTTTGTCAGCAGGAGACAGACAGGCGTTTGGGAAGTGTTTTTAACGCTTCTCAAACGCCTTTGAAAATTCTGCACATTGCGTCGCAGCAAAACTGGCGCCTCATGTCGACTCAGGAGGAGTTGAAGCCTCTCATTCAAGTCTATGGTGCCGCTCCTCAAACGTTTGGCAGGCGTTTGTGAGGCATTTGTGGAGCGTTAATACCATTTAACTTCATTACAGGCATTTGTGGTGCAGTTTTCATGCTTGGCAAATGCCTATCAGATGCCTCAAAACCGTGCATAGGGCGTTTGGGGAGCATTTGAGGAGCGTTAAAAATCTCTTCCCAAACGCCTGTCAAACGCTATGGAAATAAAGTGTAAACGAGCCCTTAAACCTCTCTCCTTATACAACTTGACCCCCTCCCCACCCCCCCTGTCATCACCTGTTCCATCTGCAAATCTATGTATCACCGCCCCACTCTTTTTATTTAACTATTTATTTACTGATCTAGTTAATGTGTCTCATTTCCTATCACCTCCAGCTCAGATCTTGCATTATTATATGATTCCTGATTGTATCTCACCACTAAACGATTGAATTCACAATTCCTGGTCAGTCCAGTTCCCTGACCTATAATTACCTTTAGGGCCAGTTCACACTACATGTGTTTCAGTTGCTTTTTTGCATCCAAAACGCACAGAAAGAAGGTTATATGGTTGTCAATGTCATAGCTCACATCAGCGCTTGCAGTTCCAGTGCGTTGCAGGTACTGCCAAGAAAGTCGAACAGACTGCGTTGTTTATGCATAGAACTGTACTTGGACAAGGTAAAACGCCCTGGAACGCACTAAAACGCTTATGTCCCTAATTGAATTGAAGAAAAGAGGGGAAAAAATTAACTGGAATGCATAAAAAAAATGCACTAGAACACATCAAAATTGCATCCAAAATGCACTGGAACACGTCCAAAACGCATCCAAAATGAAATGTACTGGAACATGTCAAAAACGCATCCAAAATGCACTGGAACACGTCAAAAACGCATCCAAAATGCACTGGAATACATCAAGCATGCATCCAAAATGCACTGGAACACGTCAAAAACGCATCCAAAATGCACTGGAGCACGCTAAACATGCATAAAAAAAGTGCATGCAAAAACACGTCTGGAACACATCTAGACTGTGTTTCTATAGTGTGAACTGACCCTTAGGACTTGTTCACACCATTTGTGGTTCAGAAACTCATGCAAGAGCACGCATTTTCCTGCACAGCAAAGAAATGCAATGCCCTCTGCAGATGTGCGCAGGTACATTGATGAAAACTTAATTGCACCTCCACACGTCTAGCAAACACAGAAGCATTCACAGCCACTAAAACGCATGGCACCACACCACTGTGCGGTTAGGTGCAACACACTTTTAAAATAATATGCCTACAGTATTTTTGCATCTTCCCACACGTTAGGCAGCCCATTGAAATTATTGAGCTGAGGAAAAAAAAGTAAAAAATGCCACATTTGCACAGGTCCTCTGGCCTGTACAGAATGAATGAGGGTGTTGTTCATGTGGCTTGAGCCACCTGTTACACTATGGGGACACAGCAGCTGTATGAACACAGGTTTTAATCTGACAGGTGTGAAGGCGTGGGGAAGTGGCCCTGAATGCTCACTATCTGTGTTCAGGGCTGTACACCTGCACCCATGTGCTTGTCAAATTAGGACCTGCAGCATTTCCATTGTGTAACATAGGCTGCCTGCAAACGGCGATAGCCACAAAAACAAACCACTGTTTCCCACTCTACTGCCACAGCACCCATGTGAATGAGCCCCAAGACCTCAATTACACACACAGCTTTATTTATGAACTCAGTACAGTTTTATCACTTAGATTTCACAGGAATATGGTTGGGATTGTGTCCATCAGGGGCGGACTGACCATTTGGAAACTCGGGCACTGCCCGAGGGCCCGGGGTCAGTAAGGGGCCCTATGAGATGTCCCTGGTACCTTTTTCATAGGCTTTTTTGAGTTTGGGCAAGGACACAGGGGCCCCATGATCCACTATTGCCCGGGGGCCCCATGAGTTGTCAGTCCACCCCTGGTGTCCATTAATGTTTTTAGTGTATTTTTACCATAAATATAATTTGGATATTTTCTCTGTCGGTGGGGGGCTGTCAGGTATGATGTACGGGGCCCTCGTGATATCTAACAGTGGCCCTAGGTGTTTGTTTGTGTCTGTGCCACCTGTATAGTTAGGAAGAACAATAACTTCTTCTATAGAATACCTTGAACCTCTCCTATTTACCTCAAAGTATCTAGGAATTTGACATGTTTTCAACTGAAAATACAACAATTATTAGTAATGTTTCCCCGGCAAATGAGAATCAGCTCTTTGGTCGAGAACAGCAATCTCGCCATGTCCAGATGTGGTCTGGAATTCCACAAAAGAACAATTCACAAAGCTAAAAAATAGACTTGCAAATTACCACTAAACTCTCCTAACTACACTCCCATCCACTAACACTCCCCACTACCACTTCCGGGTGTGTGAAAACCAGGGGCGGACTGACAACTCATGGGGCCCCCGGGCAATAGGGGATCATGGGGTCCCTGTGTCCTTGCCCACACTCAAAAAAGCCTATAAAAAAGGTACCAGGGGCATTTCATGGGGCCCCTTACTGACCCCGGGCCCTCGGGCAGTGCCCGAGTGCTCGAATGGTTAGTCCGCCCTTGGTGCAAATGTCCTTCCGCAAACGTGATGACGTATTTCAGGTATGACAGCTGCTCTAGCGCCTCCTCCAACAGCCGTTTTGGTGTTTATTTGTGCACCATAGCAATTTTCCACGCTGCTCCATTGTGTATGTGACATTCGCAAATATATGTTTGCAGTTCTATTGTGGATTTGGAATTGGTGAATATATGTTTGCAGCTCTACTGTGTATATGACATTGGTGAATGTATGTTTGCAGCTCTACTGTGTATATGACATTGGTGAAAATATGTTTGCAGCTCTTTTGTGTATATGACATTGGTGAATATATGTTTTCTGATAAAGGCCCAAAGTCAACATAAATTGGGGGCCTAATTTATTACTGTTAAGAGGATTGTAGAAAAAGAATAGCTATCTGCACATTGAACACGACCTATTCATTGGTACATAACATTGTCTTGTGGTGCAATAGGGGGCTTTTGGTTTGTTAGTTCGGAAATACTTGCATATGTGCACTCTAACAAGCTAGATTTGGGAATATTATATAGCTCACAAAATATGTGTTAGGGGTGCTAGTATATTGAACTTGAACATGAAATAACCCCCCAAAAATATACATAGTCCAAACCTTTATTGATCAAATACATATTCCACATTTATTTGGACAGCAGCAACAAGTAGGTAGTCAATTTCTTGGTGGGAAAAAAAAAGCAGGATTGATGTTGCTAAAATAGAATGGTCCTGCTCATAAGAGCTTACAATCAAAAAGATTATACTTCTAATGAACTGTGCTTTCACAGGTTACAGCAGGAAACAAACAGTTAATATGAATCACTTAGTAGGCTTATCCACGAAACAGGCTGCAGATCAAAATATCAATATAAAAATACATACGTGCCAAAATAAAACACCTCCCCAAATCCCCCACACATACATTTCTCATCAGGTTTGTCTGAAAACTGCATTTCAGTCTAAATAAGCAAGCAAACTATACCCAAGTGTAGATTTGGAAGAACAGAGAAACTGATGTGTTAGGATTACAATGCAAAGATAATAAACACAATCATTGTACTATAACACACAAAACACACTTTAGAAGGAAAAAAATGCAAAACATTTACAGCCCACATCAAAACACAGCGTGAGTGTGGTCTGGGGCAATTCACCACAATATCTCTTCCTCCCCCAAACCATCACAGACAAGGACTTGCTGAAAATAACCTGGCCTCTTACAAGGAATAATTACCCACTACTGCAACTCTTTATATAACATAGACCACACCCACCACTGTCATTCATTTGGTCAGAGAAAGTGTTTGCACCTGATGAATCCTATTCCCACCTGCGTTAACTCTTGGTATACAGGCCCCACAAATCAGAGTCAGAAAGAAAGCGACAGTGAAGTGTACCTGTGCAGCATACAACAGAACATTGAACAGGGATGTAAAAGGGAACCCTATCGGCAATATTTCTTGGCCCTATGGGCACAATTCACTCCAGATTATCACATGAGTTAAGGAAGTCACATGACCACATCTCGCATGCAATACTGAAAATGTCAATTCACTTTTGCTAGTATGCAGGATTTCCCATAAATTGGAAAAACACTCAGGAAATCAAACATAAAAAGGCCTTACACCCCGGTCACATCAAAGCCGATTTAGAAATCGTGAGACTTACAGTGAAGATGCTGATTTCCTTGTGATTTGCAAGACATCTGACACAGATATCTATGCAAATCGCCACAAAAGTAGTACATGTACTACTTTAGAAATCAGTGTTGGAAACGCACCCATGTGACTGCTCTAATAGACAATAGGGTGCGTCTTGGCATCCGATTTGCAAGTCGCAATGTCATGCAAATCACATGCCAAGTCGCACTCAATGTGACCGCTATTAGAACATTCATATTTGTGTGGTTCAAACTTGGTTGGAGCCGCAACAATTTCTAAAGTAATGAATACACTACTTTTCATGCGATTTGCAGAGAGATCTGTGTCAGATGTCTTGCAAATCGCACTTTAAATCAGCTTGTCCCCCGACTTTGAAATCATGCGACTTCACTGTAAGTCACATGACGTGACCGTAGTGTAAGTCGCACCACTTCAAAATCTGCTTTGATGTAACCGGGGTGGCCCCCAATCACATCGGGTGCAATTTGGCATGCGATTTGCATGCCAGACAACTTGCAAATCGTAGGCCAAGTCGCACCCTATTATCCACTATAGGCTCCATTCACATCCAGTCTGATTTTGAAATCGTGCGACTTCACTGTAAGTTGCCCAGTTTCCAAATCGGATTAGATGTGACTGTGGTGTTAGCCCCCAGTCACATTGGGTGCAATTTGGCATGCGATTTGCAAGTCGCAGGGCATGCAAATCGCATGCCAAGTCACATCCAGGGTGCGCGATTTTAGGTGCGATTTGAGAATTGAAATTGTACCTGATATCGGATCTAATGAATGTGGATGTGAGTGTTTTAACATAATCGATTTGCTGCAGCACAATTTCAAAAGTAGTTCTTGTCTAACTTCTTCAGCATTTTGTAGCGATTTCACATATAGACTACAATAGAAATCGCAATGCAAAACACAATTGAAAATGCAATAACTCATTGGTAAATCTACAGAAAACACTGTGAAATTGGCAACAAAAAGCAGAATTTTAAATCGCATCTAGTGTGAACCAAGCAGGCAATTCAACAAAGGAAATAAATCTTTGAAGGCATGCGGAATCTGCATGCTCAGATAAGGGTCTGTTATGGATTTGGAGGGGGACTCCATGCCATTATTGTATCCATTTTTTTTTTAAATCATTTTCTCTCTCAGCTGTTGGCTTGACAAATCCTTCCCAAAAGGGGGTGGAGTGCAAACCAGCATTATCAAATCAATCATTTGTCCAGGCCCTTATCTCATCCCATCAGTTGACATTCACATTAGGCGCAGCTTTAAAGGTGTTTGAACAGACAAGGGCTTATTCTAATTCACATACTAGGGATCATTTAGACAGAAAGCAAAGATGCTACCACCAGCACATCTATGTTAGGGTAGCCACCCAGGGAGATCATGCAACTTCATTGCCATGGTTGGGATTCAAACCAACAACCCTAGCACTGTGAGGCAGCAGTGCTAACCACTACTCCACAAAGCTATTGAACACTAATCCCACCTGTATTTCTGTGGTGTAAATCAATCCTAGGTCCCTGGGCAAGGTGAGTGTAACTAGCCAGATATCTCAAATGTGACACAAATGTTGTACTATGTTGCCAATTCAGATGTATGTTGGTTCTATGTATCCCAATACAAAGGATTGCAATACTAATACAGACGTACCTCGGTTTCCCAAAGCCTCAGGTAATGGAATTTTTGGTTTACGAATGAAAATCCATTGAAAATAATGCCTCGGTTTACACAATTGTTAATATTTTTTTGGCAATACAAACTGTATGTCAGCTCTGATTTTTAAATTCAAATGCCAGCCTTTTTTTTTCTTCACTATCGTTCACAAGCTTATCTATCACTTTCCCCAAAGTTACAGAAAACTTTGTATCTTTTAATAAACTAAAAGTAAACATTGTTTCCTTTAGGGATATAAACTCAAAGAAAACTTTCTCTTTTAGCTGGGGGAAGTGACAGCTGAATTTCTGAGCTATAGTGAAGAAAAAAAAAGCGAGAATTACATTTAAAAACCGACAGCATAATAAATAAAAAAAGGCGTGGGGTCCCCCCTTCCATCCACACCAAGCCCTTCGGGTGTGGTTTGGATTTAGAGGGAAACTTCCATGCCAAAATTTAAAAAAAATGGCGTGGGGCCCCCCAAAATCCATACCAGACCCTTATCCGAACATGCAGCCTGGCAGGTCAGGAAAGGGGGGGGGGGACGAGCGAGCGCCCCCCCTCCTGAACCATACCAGGCCACATGCCTTCAACATGGGGTGCTTTGGGCAGGGCCTCTTCCCCACAACCCTGGCGGTGGTTGTGGGGGTCTGCGGGCGGGGGGCTTATCAGAATCTGGAAGCCCCCTTTTAACAAGGGGGCCCCCAGATCCCAGCCCCCCCCCCTACATGAATGAGTATGGGGTACATGGTACTGCTACTAATTCACAAAAAACAAAAAAAGTAGTGTAAAAAAACACAGAACACGGTCTTTAACAAGTCCTTTAATAAAAGAAAAATCTAAAAGAATGTCCCCCGAAGTAGATCCCACGCCGGCGACCCGAAAAAAAAAAAAAAGGTTCCTTTCCCGACGATGGCTGCCCAGCCTTCTGCTGTGAGCTTGCTTGACAGCTCTTAAATATGTAAGGGGCAGGGCCATCAGGGGACATCATCCAAGTGACCCCGCCCCATGTGACATCATTGATGTCACATGGGGTGGGATCCCATGCGTGATGTCCCTGGCTGGCCCCGCCCCTTACATATTTAAGAACTGTCAACCCAGCCAACAGCAGTGTGCTGGATGCCATCGTCAGGAACAGAACCTTTTTTTTTTCTCTTTTTTTGGGTCGACGCCTTATACCGTGATTGACGTTGGATCTACTTTGGGGGACATTCTTTTAGATGTTTCTTTTATTAAAGGACTTGTCAAAGACCGTGTCCTGTCTTTTTTTACACTACACTTTTTGTTTTTTTGTGAATTAGCCCCCACCTGCAAACCCCCACAACCACCGCCAGGGTTGTGGGGAAGAGGCCCTTGTCCCCATCAACATGGGGACAAGGTGCTTTGGGGGGGAGCCCCCCTGCTCCAAAGCAATCCCCCCTGTTGAGGGCATGTGGCCTGGTATGGTTCAGGAGGGGGGGGGCACTTGCTCGTCCCTCCTCCTTTCCTGACCTGCTGGGCTGCATGCTCAGATAAGGGTCTGGTATGGATTTTGGGGGGGGCCCCACAACATTTTTTTTACATTTTTTTAATTGCTGACCTTTATTTTTAGATTCAGCTGTCAAAATATATATTATCTAGACCTTGGAAATATGTAAAACCATTACATAAATAATTATAAAGGATAAGAAACAAAAACAGAATCAATAGAACTAGGGAAATCAAATTAGAATACATAAAGATATGCCTAGCCACAAATAGTGCTGTTTGTTAAACACAGTAGACGCGATCGAGTGCCGTCTGTCAGAGGACTCCACACTGAGATTTACTATTAAACAGTGTCTAAAAAGAAAGCGCCCACAGCAGACGGCTAAAATGTGTTCTGCACATGCGCATTTATATCCGTGCATACACGCTGGAAAAGTGTCTAGTTCTTGACTGTCATGAATTCCTTTAAAAAAATTTTTTTACACATTTAAATTTTTTTTTTTAAATGTAAGATATTGTTTAAAGTGAAGTCCCGATACTTGTGAAAGCAAATTTCAATGTGAACATGTCTCTGCAGTGATTTTTCGTTGTGTTAGACGTGCTTCTTAGCAAGTCTGCTTTCTTAGACTGATTCCTGGATTGTGCCTGGTTAGTAAATTCAATTTCACGTCTATTTGTTGACGCTTTAGTAAATGTCTTTGCCGCCTAAAAGTAGATGGTCGCTATTAAAAAGTAGACGTTAGCCCATGGAAATGCGCCAAGGCACATTAGTAAATCAGGGCCACAGGGTCAGCTTGGGAGCAAGCATGCACAGGTGCCCCCACCGCAAAAGGCTTGCTGTGGGGGAACTCAGTGGGAAGGAGAAGGCAGGAGCGCTTGCAGGGAACCCATAAGGAGGACCGAGGCCGCTCTGTGAAAAACCATTGTACAGAACATGTAGGTATGATGTGTTATTTTAAAAGAAAAACAGATTGTTTAGTATTACTTTAAGAGCAAAGCCCCTTCCCTGCTGCTGCTATTTCCCTTCCCCATGCTCCCCTGCCTCCAAGTTTGTCTTCTTCCAAGTGAAATGCCTGATACTTCCAGGTATGGGGTAGCATGTGGTATTCTACCTTCATTTCAGGCCCAAGCTCTGTGTAAGCATTGACCAGGTGAAGGGTAAGTATCAGTAGCGGCAGAGCTGGTGAAAATCAAAGGTATGCAAAGCTACATTTACACCACAAATCTGGAGCTTGGCTTCACACCTATGCCTTATGGTAATGTCCACTCTGCAGTGCTGTGTGTATTATGGACAAATTACTCAGGTATAAACTTTATCACAGCAACAGCTGTTGAACAAAAATAATGTAAAAAATGTTTAAAAAACCCCCAAAAAACACACAAGTACTGTGGTGTATTGTAACAATGCACTGTAGCACATGTGCACAATGCGTACTTGCACACATATACACCATAAAACACACCTGCTTGTGTTAATGGGCCCTTAGTGTGCAGGTGCACTGCAGTGTACCAGTGTACCAACACACATAATCTGCACTATGTGTAGGGCACAGGTACTTTATTTGTGTCTAATTCAAGTACTAATTCAGCGGGTAAAATAAGTATTCAACACATCACCATTTTTTTCAGTAAATATATTTCTAAAAGTGCTATTGACATGAGCTGTTTACCACATTTCAGTAACAATCCATGCAATCCATACATACAAAGAAAGCAAAACAAATAAGTTCAGAAATTAAGTTATGTGTAATAAAATTGAAGGACACAAGGAAAAAGTATTGAACACATGAAGAAAGGAGGTGCAAAAATGCATGGAAAGCAAAACAGCTGAAAAAGGTGTCTCATTAGACAAGAAACATCTCATGATGGGTAAAAGCAAAGTGCTCTTTCAGTACCTTCGCAACCTTATTGATGCAAAACAAACTGATGGAATTGGTTACAGAAGGATTTCTAGACTTCTGAATGTTCCAAGGAATACTGTTGGGACCATAATCCAGAAGTGAAAAGAACATCATTTCACCATGACCAGGTGCTCCTCAGAAGATTTCTGACAGAGGAGTGAAATGAATTATCAGCAGAGTTGTCCAAGAGCCAAGGACCACTTGTGGAGGGCTTCAGAAAGACCTGGAACTAGCAGGTACAATTGTTTCAAAGAAAACTATAAGTAATGCACTCAACTGCCATGGCCTGTATGCACGCTGACCATGCAAGACTGCATTGCTGAAGAAAAATCGCGTTAAAGCTCGTTTAAAGATGGCTGCACAACATTTAGACAAGCCTGTCAAATAGTAGGAGAATATAGTCTGGTCAGATGAGACATAATACACACCATGTTTGGAGGTCAAATGGCACTGCACATCACCCCAAAAACACCATATGAACTGAAGTTTGGAGGTGGGAACATCATGCTGTGGGGCTGTTTTTCAACATACGATACGGCAAACTTCATGTCATTGAAGGAAGGATGAATGGAAAAATGTACCAAGAAATTCTTGATTAAAATCTGCTGCCATCTACCAGGAAGATGAAGATGGACATTTCAACAAAACAATGATCCTAAACACAAAGCCAAGAAAACTCTCAATTTGTTTCAAAGAAAATAAAGCTGCTAGAATGGCCCACCCAATTGCCTGACTTGAAACCAATAGAAAATCTATGGAAAGAACTAAAGATCAGAGTTCATAGAAGAGGCCCACTGAATCTTCAAGATTTGAAGACTATTTGTGTGAAAGAATGGCCAAAATCACACCTGGGGAATGCATGCGACTAGTTTACACAGAAGGCGTTTTGAAGCTGTCATTACCAAGAAAGGATTTTGAACGAAGTAATAAATAAATTTCAGTTAGTGTGTTCAATAGTATTTCCTGTGTCATTACATTTTATTACACATAACTTAATTTCTGAACTTATTTGTTTTGCTTTGTATGTATGGATTGCATGGGTTGTTATCAACATGTGGTGTACTTTCATGTCAATAACACCTTTAGAAATATATTTACTGAGAGAAATGGTGACATGTTCAATACTTGTTTTACCCGCTGTATGTTTGTGGAAAAGGGGTAGGTGTTAATTTTATTTCAAGTACTTATATAGCACCATCAATTTACACAGCGCTTTACATATATATTGTACATTCACATCAGTCCCTGACCCTCAAGGGGCATACAATCTAAGGTCCCTAACTCACATTCATATATACACATACTAGGGCCAATTTAGACAGGATCCAATTAACCTATCAGCATGTCCTTGGAGTGTGGGAGGAAACCGGAGTACCCAAAGGAAAC
This sequence comes from Staurois parvus, assembly GCF_062004578.1. Taxonomy (NCBI): domain Eukaryota; kingdom Metazoa; phylum Chordata; class Amphibia; order Anura; family Ranidae; genus Staurois; species Staurois parvus. The sequence continues at coordinate 947,876 of NW_028317937.1, forward strand.
CCACACAGGCACAGGGAGGACATGCAAACTCCAGGCAGGTGGTGCTATGGTTGGGATTCAAACCAACGACCCTAGTACTGCCAGGCGGAAGTGCTAACCATTTAGCCACTGTGCTGCCCATATTTATGTCTAGGTTCATATCTATGTGCTGCGGTGATGCATGTACATTTTTAAACACACTAAGGAGCATAATATTTAGGTTACCCATTCTTTTAAATGGGCTTCCCAATTCCAAGCAATCACACCTTTTTCAAAATTGCAGTACACCACAATACATCGTAATATATTAGAGCTGAAAGACGTGTTAGCTAGGTGTGTTGGGGTACAATTAACGTAAAATTACACCACAGAACACCAACAAGGACAGCATGCACTTTTTGCTCTGAGGCAATGTATGTGATTTGTTCATTCCTGATTTCCACAGATGTGAATGGGGAATAATTTTTTTTAAAAATTGGATGGGGGAGGACAGGGTCACACTTTGAATAAATTATTACGAGGGGTGTTCAAGTAAAACTTGGACTTTTGAGTTTATATAGTAAAAGAACAAATTTCAAGACGTGGAAACTGTTTATTTTTCAACATACTCCCCTGCTACATTTAGACAGTTATCACAGCATATAACTAATGCCTGGAAAGCTTTAGCATAGAAAGGTTTGTCAGTACACCTGAACCATCCTAGGACATTCATAAATGATTGTGTTCACCCTTTCCATTGAAAGATTTGTCTCTTGTGCAATTTCACAACAGGTTAAGAGTCGATTATTCAGGATCAGGCTTTCCATGTGCTGGATGTTCACAAGAATGATTGCTGTGGGCTGGGAACCACCATGGCTGAGAACATCACTGATGGACGTATGGCCAGCTTTGAAACGTTTACACCATTCAAATTTCTTACTGCGGTAGAGCATATCATCACTGTACTGTGCCTGAAGTCTGTAGTTCTGTAGATATCTGCAGGTTTTACACCTTCATTCACAAGAAACTTCATCACCACATGCTGTTCCATACACACATTAACATTGGTGTCTGCCATCTTGATTAATGGTCTCTGGACTGGCCTGCAACATGTGTGCCACCTATCAGTAATAGGACACACTTGCCACTTACTACTGCGTGTAGTACCACCATGCTAGCATTCCTTTTTATACCTGTAAAATTAAAAGAACTGGTTTGACTTGAACTCCCCTCGTACAGACAGCTCAGTCAGTGGAGCCATCCTACTTTAAATTCATGGTTGCTGAAATGAGCTTATAGTGAGGAATGCAGCTGACGTAAGGGATACTGAGCTGGCTAGCTGCAGAATTTTCTGTTCCCCTTATCCCCATATCCCTTATGTTGGTGGCAGAAAAAGGGTTAAATAATAGTAGAGTAAGTTGAGGGGGTACAAACACTTTATGTGTTTATGTTTGTTACCTTATGTTTATCTGACATTGTATCCCAAGAAAATGATCAATAACACTATTATAAACTAATGATGATTGTACTATGTTCCTAGCCTCATGTAAAGGCAGTACATTTTTTTTGGTACCAGATTCTGTTAAAATGTTTTATCCTGTATGTACAGTAGATATATTTCTACTGGGAAGAGAGGGTAATTTTTGGTTGTGCTTTGTAACCCCTGGTTCATATATATGCGGGCCGCAGTTTGTGCAGGCACAAGAGACCACTCATTTGAATGGACTCCCGTGCCTCGTGACACGCAGTGAAGAAGTCCCTGCACTTCTTTGGAAACTGCAGCCCGCACGGTTTCCCAGTGCGGTTGAGATTTTCCAGTGTGGGTCCGCATTCTTCTGTGCGGGTGGTGCGGCTACATGGTGCAGATCTGCAGCGGGCACCACCTGCACATATGTGAACCAAGCCTTAGGCCACATTTACATAGCTGGTTACCCGTGGCCACTGGATTCCAGTGGCAAGAATCAGCATATTCTTGCAGCTGGAATGACTGGGAAATGCAGTTAGCAGCTACCTCTCAGCCTATTTAAACTAATGGCTGTCTGCTAGCCAACACTGCACACAGAGAGGATAGCTGCAGTTATGAACATATGTCCAAGCCTGGATGCAGTCAGCTACATTTATATTAAGGGGCACTCTGATGGATACATTTTATGTTAATGGGCACTCTGATGGGCACATTCTGTGTTGTGCCCATTAGAATGCACCTTAACATTAAATGTGCCTATCAGAGTGCCCCTTAACATTCAATGTGCCTATCAGGGTGCCCCTGTAAGACTACACCCTACCTTGAGGGCAGACAGGAGCAGTGCTGGACGCTTGTGTACAGGCAGGGAATGGGAGCCGGAGAGACAGTGAGCTGAAAAGGGCATGGTGCACACGTGATGTCATGTTGCCGTGATGACCTCCCTGCTCAGCGGCGGATCTGTCATTGTGGGTTGACTGGGTGGTGGTCTGGGCGGCAACGCTGCTGGGACAGTGGGCAGACCGCGGTCCACCATTTAGTGGCTGCTGGTGTACAAAAAAGCATATGTAATGCAGAGGTTTCATTTTATTAACCATCTCAACTCTGCGCTATAGCCGAAAGATGGCTACAATGCACTTCTCTCATTCTGGGAGGGCGTCCATAGATATCCTCCAAGAATACGACTTACATGTTCCACCTGGGGTGCGCATTGAATGTGATCTGTGACCGCTGTGTCCTTTGGACATCACATCAATCCCTAACCCTCAAGGGGCATACAAACTAAGGTCCCTAACTCACATTCATACATGCGCATACTAGGGCCAGATCACGGTAAAGGGCCAATTGGTCCTTTACCATGTGATCAGCTTTGTCCAATCACAGCTGATCACTTGTAAACAGTTTGCCGGTTATCAGCCTTTCCTCAGCACTGTCACAGCATGAGGAAAGGAAAGCCAATAACTGGCAATCTTGACAGCACTTTGTTTACACTGATAATCAAGACACTGATCATAAGTGCCCTGAATATCAGTGCAGCCCCAGCAGTGCCCATCAGCACAGATTATCATTGCCAATCAGTGCCCACTATTGCAGCCTATCAGTGCCCATCAGTGATGCCTATGAATACCACCTATCAGTGCCCATCAGTGCAGCCTCATTAGTGCCCATCAGTGCAGCCTAACCAGTGCAGCATCATCAGTGCACATCAGTGAAGTAGAAAAATTACTTATTTGCAACATTTTATAACAGAAACTAAGATCTTTTTTTCATTTGTTTATCAAAGAAAAACCCAGTGATGATTAACTACCACCAATAGAAAGCTCTATCTGTTTAAACAAAATGATAAAAATTTCATATGGGTACAATGTTGCATGACTGCGCAATTGTCATTCAAAGTTTGACAGTGATGAAAGCTTAAAATTAGCCTGGGCAGGAAGGGGGTGAAAGTGCCCACTATTGAAATAGTTAAAATGATTGTGCTGAGGTTTGTACATGTTAGACTCTAATTTGTCTCACAGTCATTACAGCATATTTTGTGGGTATGGCTTGTGTGTGCTACGTACAGGGAGAGTAGGCTCAGGTTTCACTTAACCATGCCTCTTTTAGGTCCCTCTCACTATTACCAAATTTTGGCCGCACCAACAACACACTGCGACACACAGGCAGTGTGCGCTTGGGGCCGAGCATCCGCTCATGCACACCTATCAATTTCTGTGATGAGATGACCCTGCTGTGATTGGGGGGGTATCTGTTTTGAGGGGACTGTCGTGTGAGAGGGAGTCACTGATATGATGAGGGGATCCTGTGAAGGGGTGGCTCTGATGTGAATGAAGGCTTCAGATGTGGTGAGGGAGCTTTGATGTGAAGGAGGGACTCTAATGTGATTGGCAGAGACCACGGATGGTAAATTTATCAAGGCATTTGTATGCATTGTCCCAGGCTCAGGTTTCCCATTTATAGTATTTTTAATTTTTTACATTTTAGACTGGGGTGCCTAGAAATTTAGCATTCTGGTAAACGGTGCCATTACTAAAAAAAGGTTGGGAAGCACTGCCTTAGAGAATGTGCTTTAAACTGATCAAATACTAATTCTGACCACTAGAGAGGAGTATTTACAAACAAAGCTGCATGCAGCCTGCAAGGATTATTAAAACCAAATAATCCATTTTAATTATGTTTCTTTAGCTTGTTTGCACAGTTTTTATAGAACATTTTAAGTACTGATCTAATGCATACATGGAATATTGTATCCTCTTATTATAAAATAGATTACTTTTACTTTAGAGAAGAGTTTTCAGCAGTCTCTATCAGTATTAATGTTCCTTTCTTGATTACAATCTTGCCCTGCTTCTGAGTTTTTACAAAGTCCACTAATAGTTTAAATACATATGTGTGTGAATTGTTGCAAACAAGTTTACTAAAATTACAAGTTTACTGGAAGCTTCTCTGACAACTTGCACTAACAAGCAAGGTCCACTTCCTAAATCAGCGTGCCCTCCCCCATTATTAACCCCTTCACACCTACGGGTAAAACAAATCTTAAGTACTACCCACATGGAAGAAAAATACATTAAAAATTATTCTTCCCAAATATATTGCCATATATTTGAAATACTACGATTTTGGCCATTTTCAGTATATTTCAAAATATATTTCAATAACTATATATATATATATATATATATATACTACATGTTGAAATGCATTTTTATTACAAAGTATATGAAAAATATTTCTAAAAATACATTTCAAATATACTGTATGTCTTTAAAAAGAAAAATCTACATGGAATGCATTTTCAAATATATGTGAAAATATATGTTAAAATTTATTTTTTATATGTTAAAAAAAATCTGAAGTATATATTTTTAAAAATATATTTTTAAAAATATATTTTTTTAACTTACCTAGTGGTCTGGTTATGTCAGTATTTCTGTGCTCAAAGCGGTAAATGTTTTTGCATGGAAATATGTATTTTTTTTATTGTAGGCCTGTAATTTTTAGGAATAACTCACTGAAATCTGTCCGAACAAGAGTCTAGTAAACATCCCGGGTATGTTAAAATTTGAAACACGAAATCATAAATTATAATTTAATAAATAATCATAAAAAAAAATAATATAATAATAATACATTTAATTCAATAATATAATCAAATCAAAAACACTGAAAGTTCGCACATCACTGAGCAAAGTCGCAAAATCGTTTTCAATGTCTGATGATGAATTTCCCCACGAATCATTATCACTCAATTCTGCAAGTGGTTCTAATTTACTATCGCTGTTCTCTAGCTGGTCTAAAACTGCTTTTGACCTAAAGGGACGCTTTTTGGACGCCATGGACGTTTCTCAGTTTCCAGGCAGAAAGAACAGTAAAAATGCAGGCAGGGCACAGGACAAAGCACTCGGGACAAAATGTATGTGAAATGGTTTGATACAGTAATGTTTTACTATGTGATTTTAGTGTATTTAGTGAATGTCACTTTATCACATTTTTAAATTTCCTGCCGGTCCGTCCCTGTACGTCCCGATGCTCGCAGGGAGCAGAACCCAGAAGACGGATGCCAGCATCAACCGGAGGACATTACCGGGGAAACTGCAGGAGGGACATCGCACGAGCGAAGGACAAGGTAAGTGAAGAAGAGATCCAGGAGCAACGCTGCAAGGTATTTTTAAAAATATTTTTCATATATTTTGTAATAAAAACACATTTCAGCATGAAGTGTATATACAGTGGGGATCGAAAGTTTGGGCACCCCAGCTAAAAATTTGTATTAATGTGCATAAAGAAGCCAAGGAAAAATGGAAAAATCTCCAAAAGGCATCAAATTACAGATTAGACATTCTTATAATATGTCAACAAAAGTTAGATTTTATTTCCATCATTTACACTTTCAAAATAACAGAAAACAAAAAAATGGCGTCTGCAAACGTTTGGGCACCCTGCACAATTTATAGCATGCACTGCCCCCTTTGCAAAACTGAGACCTGCCAGTGTCATGGATTGTTCTCAATCATCGTCTGCGAAGACCAGGTGATGTCAATCTCAAAGGTTTTAAATGCCCAGACTCATCTGACCTTGCCCCAACAATCAGCACCATGGGTTCTTCTAAGCAGTTGTCTAGAAAACTGAAACTGAAAATAGTTGACGCTCACAAAGCTGGAGAAGGCTTTAAGAAGATAGCAAAGCGTTTTCAGATGTCAGTATCCTCTGTTCGGAATGTAATTAAGAAATGGCAGTCATCAGGAAAAGTGGAAGTTAAAGCAAGATCTGGAAGGCCAAGAAAAATATCAGACAGAACAGCTCGCAGGATTGTGAGAAAAACAATTCAAAAGCCACGTTTGACGGCACGATCCCTCCAGAAAGATCTGGCAGACACTGGAGTTGTGGTACACTATTCCACTATAAAGAGATACTTGTACAAATATGGTCTTCATGGAAGAGTCATCAAAAGAAAACCTCTTCTACGTCCTCACCACAAAAATCATCGTTTGAACTTTGCAAATGAACATATAGACAAGCCTGATGCATTTTGGAAACAAGTTCTGTGGACCGATGAGGTTAAAATTTAACTTTTTGGCCAGAATGAGCAAAGGTACGTTTGGAGAAGAAGGGGCACAGAATTTAATGAAAAGAACCTCTGTCCAACTGTTAAGCATGGGGTTGGATCAATCATGCTTTGGGGTTGTGTTGCAGCCAGTGGCACAGGGAACATCTCACGAGTAGAAGGAAAAATGGATTCAATAAAATTTCTGCAAATTTTGGATGGTAACTTGATGCCATCTGTGAAAAAGCTGAAGTTAAAGAGAGGATGGCTTCTACAAATGGATAATGATTTTAAACACACCTCAAAATCTACGGGGGATTACATCAAGAGGCGTAAACTGAAGGTTTTGCCATGGCCTTCACAATCTCCTGACCTCAACATAATTGAAAATCTATGGATAGACCTTAAAAGAGCAGTGCGTGACAGACAGCCCAGAAATCTCAAAGAACTGGAAGACTTTTGTAAGGAAGAATGGGCAAAGATACCTCAAACAAGAATTGAAAGACTCTTGGCTGGCTACAAAAAGTGTTTACAAGCTGTGATACTTGCCAAAGGGGGCAGTACAAGATATTAACTCTGCAGGGTGCCCAAACTTTTACAGACGCCATTTTTTTGTTTTCTGTTATTTTGAAAGTGTAAATGATGGAAATAAAATCTAACTTTTGTTGACATATTATAAGAATGTCTAATCTGTAATTTGATGCCTTTTGGAGATTTTTTCATCTTTCCTTGGCTTCTTTATGCACATTAATACAAATTTTTAGCTGGGGTGCCCAAACTTTCGATCCCCACTGTATATATATATATATATATATATATATTTAATTTATTTTTTAATTTATTTGTTGAAATGTATTTCTTAAATATATTGAATATGGCCAAAATTTTAGTATTTCAAATATATGGCAATATATTTGGGGGAAGAATATTTTAAAAATATATTTCAAATATATTTTTCTTCCATGTGGGTAAGCACAATTTTGTAACTTTGACATGTGTTATGCAGGCCATAGACGGACCATTTATCGGCCGAATTGTCGGCCAATAAACGAAAAATTAGTTGGCCCCATTGCCGGTGCTGCCACCAATGTCCACGAAAAACGGCCATTTTTTGTGGATTTTTCAGCATGACCCATAAAAATAAATGAGAAGATTCACGAAAAACGGCCGACGGGCTGGCCCCACTAACGGCGTGAATGACCTGTCTATGGCCTGCATTAGTAAAACTGTACATATCATCACAATTACTTTGTGCATCCAGGTGGATTATACCTTGTTTTTTTCAGGACAAATTGGGCTTTCATTTGGTGGTAAATGGTAATGGATATCTCTTGATTTTTTTTTTTTTTTTATTATTAAAGGAAAACTGACCCAAAATAGTAAAACAAATACATTTTTTTATTTAGTTGTATATTTCTTGCTACTACCATAACCAACCACCAAAGAACAACCCAAAATAGTTTCTCCTGCTTCTGGCGATACCACATATATGTATGTTAGTTGTTCTTTGTATCCATAGTACGGCCCAGAAACAATAAAAGTGCACATGGTTTTCTTTATCCTGCCACTAACTGACACTGATACTAATTTAAAAATTAGGAAAAAAAAATCTTGACAAAAAAAATCCTGACCCTGACCTTTGGCCCTTCTCATTTGACCCTGACCTTGACCCAAACACTAACCCTGGTACTGACGTAGATCAAACCTTGATTTAGGTATTTTTTTATTATTATTATTTATTTTTTAACAAACACCATTTTTCTCTCTGAAAGGACACAGAGAGATACAATGTATCTCTCGCCTCCATTCACAGAGACAAACCAAGGAGAGCGGGCTTCACAGGGACTGATCACTGTGATATCCAATCAGAGGCTTTCCGGGTAAGAGGAGTTCCGGGTCCCAATTGTTAGAACGTGACCTGGGACTCTCACTGACACCCCGGTCTTCATGCTGGGAGCGCGGCATGTGGTACACTCCCAGCACAAAGGCAGGTATGCAAATTAGCGGCCCCACAGAAAAAGACCTAGTCCAGTGGGGCCGCTAATTTGCATACACTCAGGGTTAATTTTGACATTAAATTATAGCTGCACTCCAGGAAACTTGAAAATTCCCATTTGCAAGGATTACCTGCTTGCTTAGGTTTGGGGACATGAAAAGTAGACTTACTTTCTAGGCCTTTCATGCTGCTAGATTGAACCCTGCAGCTATGTTTCCCCCATGCTCTAGTGGTCTAAGGTCCTGATGTCATCGAGACTAATGCAGCGACCATAGTCCTGAATTGGATTTGAGGATGCTAAGAGACAGTCCACTGCAGGAGTATTGAGGAGCTCCATCTGCTGGGGCAGTAGGCGATCAGGTTAATAAAATACTGTCTAGAGAATTAATTGCATAAAGGTGGATTTTGCTGCATCCAATGACAGTGGGGGAATGGTTATTTTCAGTCAATTTAACCCCTTGACACCGACGTAACACAAATAAGCGGCCTTACAGAAATGGGGTTTTTTCCGTGGGGCCACATATTTGAGAACCTGTCTTTGTGCTGGGAGCGCACCGCACGGGCCATTCTAACGATCGGGACCCGGGACTCAAGATTCCGGGTCACATGATCGCTGTGATAGCCTCTGATTGCCTATCACAGTGATCAGTCACTGTACAGCCCGGCCCCCTTGTTTTTTTCTCTCTCTATGAATGGAGGAGAGAGATACATTGTATCTCTCTAACGCCTGGCATAGAGGGGGGGGGGGGAAATGTTTGTATTGAAAAAAAAAAGATAAATATTAAAAAATAAAAGAAAAAATAAAGAAAAAATACATAGATCAAGGTTTGATCTAGTTCAGTACCAGCGTTAGTGTTTGGGTGAAGGTCAGGGTGAAAGGTCAAGGTCAAAGGTCAGGATTTTAAAAAAAATTGGTATCAGTGTCAGTTAATGTCAATGTCAGTGTGTTTTAGGTAAAAAAAAAGACAAAAACAAAAAGTGCACTATTGTTTCTGGGCTGTACTATGAGTACTAACACACATATATGGTATCACTGCGATCGTTAAGAGCTGGAGAATTTATTTTGGGTTGTTCTTTGGTGGTAGGTTATGGTAGTAACAAGAAACACACAGCTAAATAAAAAAAAATTTTTTTTACTATTTTGGGTCAGTTTTCCTTTGATAATAAAAAAAAAATCAGGAGATATCCATTACCATTTACCACCAAATGAAAGTCCAATTTGTCCAGAAAAAAAACGCGGTATATTCCAACCGGATGCACAAAGTAGTTGTGATGATATGTACAGTTTTACTAACACATGTCAGCTTTGCAAAATTGTGCTTAGGCATTTAGATTTGTTTTACCCTTACGCATTTTAAATTTGAAACTAGAACAATTAACTTCAACTTAGGGGAGTTCTAAACATATCAAACAGACACGTGCCAAACGAAAAAATTAGTTTCGTATTGATTTGTTATTTAACTAATAATTTCATTTAATTAGTTTAATTCATTTTATTTCATTTTCAAATTTGATTCAAATTCAATTTGACCAAATTTGGAAAATTCTACTCTGCATTCGAATTCGTATTGACATTTGAATTCAAATTTATTCTATTCAAAATATGATTATACTCTTTCTATTTTATTCTATTCTATTTTATTTTATTGTTATTCTATTCTCTTATTTTCTATTATTTTCCATTATATTCTTTTTCATTCAAATCTATTTGAATTCAAATTTATTCTATTAGAAATTCAAATTTTGGAAGACGGTTATATTCTTTCTATTTTATTATATTCTATTGAATTCTATTCTATTATTTTCTTTTCTATTCTATTCCAATCTATTCTATTTGAATTCAAATTTGTTCTATTCGAAATCCAAATTTTGAAAGACAGTTATATTATTTCTATTTTATTCTATTCTATTGTTTTTTTCTATTCTATTTTAATTCAAATTTATTCTAGTCAAAATTAAAATTTTGGAAGACAGTTACATTCTTTTTTTTATTCTATTATTAGTTTTTTCAATTCTATTCTTCCTATTTTACATAGTTAGTCTGGCTGAAAAAAGACAAAAGTCCACCCAGCGATGCTACTAGTGAATTGGACTGATTTGGATTTTTTTTATTCTATTCTATTGAATTCTATTCTATTATTTTCTTTTCTATTCTAATCTAATCTATTTGAATTTGAATTTATTCTATTCAAAACTGTTCTATTCTACTGTCTCTTAGACCTAAATGAGGAATCAACTCTTGCGGTGCAGGCCAAGCCCCACTGAAAAGGAGAATTTTCCTGGAGTTGGGCTGTAAAAAAAAAATGTGAGGGGAAAAAAGTTAGTATACTTACAAAACCCTGGCTTTAACATTTCAGAGGGTGATGTCAGTATCCTTCTGGCAAGATCCTAGGGAAAACTTAGTATCCCAAATCTTGTGAAAGTATTCTCCAGCAATCTAAAAAATTCAAAATTTCCCAGAATCTTGGAAGGATCCAACATCAGTCTTGCCTAGGTTCCACATGTTGAAGCCAGTGTTAACCACTTGCCCTCCTGAGGATTTACCCCCCTTAATGACCAGGCCTCTTTTTGCTACTCGGCGCTGCACTAATTCAGCTGATAATTGGGCGGTCATGCAATGCTGCACCCAAACGAAATTTACGTCCTTTTTTTCACACAAATAGAGCTTTCTTTCGGTGGTATTTGATCACCTGTGCGTTTTTTATTTTTCACGCTATAAACAAAAAAAGACCAAAAATTTTGAAGAAAAACAATATTTTTTAGTTTCAGCTATAAAAAATATATAGTAAACTCAAAGTTGGTTATAAATTTAGGCCAAAATGTATTCTGCTACATGTTTTTGGTAAAAAAAATCCCAATAAGTGTTTATTGATTGCTTTGTGTGAAAGTTATAGCGTCTACAAACTATGGTATAGATACTGCAATTTACACCATTTTTTTGCTATACAGCACTGTTCTAGTTTAACGGACAATTGCGCGGTCATGCAATATGGTACATAAATGAAATTTATGTCCTTTTTTTCACACAAATTGAGCTTTCTTTCGGTGGTATTTGATTGCCTGTGCGTTTTTTATTTTTTGCGCTATAAAAATAAAAAAGGCTGACAATTTTGAGAAAAAAAAACAATATTTTGGACTTTTTGCTATAAAACATGTCCAGTAAAAAAAATTTAAAAATCAAATTTCGGCATAAATTTCTCCCAAAATGCATTCTGCGACATGTCTTTGCTAAAAAAAAAACCCAATACGTGTAAATTAATTGGTTTACGTGAAAGTTATAGCATTTACAAATGTCGGGAAAGATACTCGGATTTTTAATTTTTTTTATACTAATAATGGCGGCGATCAGTGACTTATGGCGGGACTGAGGCAGACATTCTGACACTGGGGGGGAACTGACTTGGGGTCACTGACATCCCCAGTGACACCAATACAGTGATAAGTGCAAAAAAAAACACTGACACTGTACTAATGGCACTGGGGAGGAAGGGGTTAACTTTTTTATTCACTGAAAGGGTTAACTGTGTGAGGGGAGTGTTTTACTAGGGGGCGGGGGTGTGTACTGCACGGGGACAAGCTGATCTGATCGGGAGAGATAAACTCTTCTCTCCCGATCAGCGTATCAGGAGCTATAAACTCTTCTCTCCCGATCAGCGTGTCAGGAGCTGTCTGGGAACTGACAGAAAGCAGAGCTACTGCAGCCCTGCTCTCTGTCAGTGATTGCCGCTAATCGGCAGGACACAGCCGGTAATGACCGGCTGTGACTCGGCGACTGACACCCGAGGCTGGGATCGGCGGTGCAGGTAGGGCAGTGGCACGCCCCGTGCGCGCTCCCTACCTGTTTTGCAAAAGCGCGTTTTAAAACGTGCTTTTGCCCAGCCGTGCCGGCCTGCCTCCGTATTTCTACAGTGGCTGGGCGGCAAGTGGTTAAATATATTTAATGACTTTTTCCCATGTTTTTTTTTTATACTTTCCAATGTTTATTGTGGTGCAGAGGGGTCCTCATGTGTTAAGCAGGCCTTGTTTTTATAGTGCAAGTTTGATGTAAGTTGCTTTTCTTTGATCATTCCCAGGCTTTATTTTCATGAAGAAACGCCGACACTTCTACATTAGAGTACGACCTACATTAAAATACTCAGCATGCAGCCTTGTGATACTTTACTACCCTAGGCTACAGCATATGTGACCACTTCACAAATCCAGGCCTCATAACAAGACCTTATTTGTAAGCTCCAACAAGCAGGGGCCTCATTAGGCTTTTATCTTAGTTCGTCTTTGTAATGTCTGTAATAAATAAATGCTTTATAAATTGAGTAGTACCATGGGAACTGCTGCCACTTTACAAATATTGCATATTAAAGTATAGACTACCTTTCAGGCAAATATCATACATTCAATAGGTTTGTACAAATAAAAAAAACACTGAATTTATATATTTGTTTTTCTATAGTGTTTATTATTACCTCACATTTAATTGACTGAATTTAGCTTTCCTAACTTAATTTTCTCACCAATTTAGGTTCCATTTATATTTGAACGACTCCATCGTAGGACTTTGGAGTGCAACTTTGACACAACTTTGATGCAACTTTGGACGGGTGCAACTTGGATACAATTTTGGCCTTCATTAATGATAATGGACAACTGTTGCATGTATAACATTCAGGAGCAACTTTCATACGACTTTTGAGGGATTACATTGCATTCTGTGACACTCAAGTTGCATGAAAGTCATACCAAAGTAATGCATGAACCACTTTGAAGTCGCTGCAACTTTAAGTCATACATATTTGAATGGTTTTCATTGGGGTATGACTTGTCATACAACTTTAGTGTCCAAAGTTGTATAACAAGTTACAATAAGTTTGAATGGAGCCCTTGTACACAACCAGACACCGGAACCATTTCATCT